>NW_024704888.1:0-28792 GCF_018977255.1 Callorhinchus milii
CCAGCAGTCCCAGCCTCTTGGCAGCGTGGTCATCCCTGGCCTCACGGCCAGGGCCCTCGCAGGCCTCGGAGCTGGTGGCCAAGTCTCGCGGGTAATCGCCGTGGCGATAGCAGCTTGCGGTCCGGACGGGCTGGAAAGATCACCTAGGTGCTCCTGGTGTCTCCCCTGGCAAGCCAGGATAGTTGCTATTTAAAAGTTTTATTCATTTCTCAATCACGGGAAGGCCGCTTCCTTGAACAGCCAAAATGGAACAGGGAACAACTGGAAAAAAAAACGCATGACCACAACCCGAAACAGGGGATCTTTTTGTAACAAACAGTGCCCTTACTGCAGTAGCCCAGGGTACGAGGCGATATAACTTCCCATCCTACACACCGTAAGAGCCCAGGGCTGTTTAAAATTCCTTCATTTCTCAATCATTGGTAGACCATTACCTTGAACAGCCAAAAATAACATGAAAAAAACAGGAGACCGCGTGACCTTAACCCGAAAAACAGGGGGTTTTTGTAACAACTGGCGCCCTTACGGATGCACAGAATACGTCGCGATAAAACTCCCCATCCTACGCACCCTTTAAGCAAAAAGGCAAAAAAGGTGCTCAGCGTCGCGAGGGAGGATACATTCATTCACCCATCCTCCATGGCGGGGGCATTCTCAACCAGCACAATTCAGCCTATGCCACCCGGAGGTGGCGGCCATCTCCATTTCGCGTTTGTGGCCACTCTGCCCGTTGTCGCCCGCTCCACCTCCACCACCCTTTCTAACAGCCTTCTGGCTAGTCGGTATACCTCGGGAGGCGAGATATAGACGCCCTTAATCAGCTTCTGGCGCGCCGTCCACAGGGCCTCTTTTACGGCACCTATGACGCCCCATGCCTGAGCCCAGACCTCACCCGCCCTCTGCCTGAACATCCCCAAATTATATTAGGCGCTGTGGCCTTTACGGGGCAAAAATGGGATGGCAGGGGTCGACTTAACTCCCACACCTCCTGGGTAAACGGGCACTGTACGAGGGCATGAGCAGCGCTCTCTCCCAGGCCGCAGCCTCTCGGGCAATCAGAAGAGCGGGCCAATCTGCGGGAACACATAAATAGCCTGCATTCCAGCCTGTCCCATGCGACCAGCCAGGATAAATCCCGCTGCCTTTTCGTCAGGGCTGCCGATGTTACATTTTTCCAAATTTGTCGGGGCCGGGTACCCCGAGCACCTGGTACCTCTGTACAGACCTCCTGTTTTGACATTTCCGCCAGGACTTCCCTGGGAACCCACGACCCCCGTGTCGGTCCGGCTCGTACTTCGTGATGTATTCATTTATCGCGGTACACAACCACCCCTGAGGCCAAGCCAGGCGGGTGGCGCGGCAACGACGCCATGCTTAGCCGCCTCAGGAGCCACACCAGTCTGTACAGTACATAATACAAGGCTTTCACCTGGAGCCCATTGGAGAAATATAGTCGCAGCGTATTACAGACAAAAATCGTGTCGAGGATGCACGCGACATTCGGGGCCCCCTTCCACCGTTCTCGGCACGTTTGTACATTGTTTCTCTTTTCACTCGGTCCATCCCTCCCCCCCAGATGAACTTGAAGAACAGGCGCTCCAACCTTTTTGCCATTTGCGCCCCCGGCGGGAATACGTAGGCCAGGTAGATAAGTACCAGGAGGATTTCCACCCTCAAGACCAACATTCTACCTTCCATTGAAAGGAACCTGTCTGCCCAACCAGCCAGCCTGCCCCTCACCATGCACTCTTTTCCCCTCCAATTCTTTGTCGCAGAGTCCTCCCTATAGAACGTGACTCCTAAGATTTTGATCCCCTCCACCAGGACTGTTTTACCTGGCGGGTGGCCCTCAAATAACCTGGGGTCACCGAATATCAGCAACTCACTTTTGCTTACGTTCACCTTTAATCCTGAAGCCAAAATAATCTATCCGCGAGTCCTAGGGCCTCCCATACCAAAGCAACATCCCCACCGAAAATGACAACATCATCCATATACATTGCAATTTTTGCTGGTTCCGTACACCCTGGCATGCTCACCCCTCTAATCAGCCGGCTTCCCCTGACAGCCTGGGCAAAAGGTTCCATGCACATTATGAATAACACAGGCGACATCGGACACCCCTGCCACACACCGGACCCCCATTGGAAACCCTTCCGAGAGGACTCCATTTATTAGCAGGCTACCTGTGAGCTTATGATATAGTTTCCTTATACTGGTATGAACGAAGTGAACCAGCCAACAATAGATTATATTGTCCGTCCATCTGTCCATCCGATTAGGTGTAGCAACATCGCCCCCTACTGCAAACACTTGGCAGGACCCTACAAAAACCTTTAGACTCAGTGAGGCTTTCCTGGCTAAACAAGTGTAACATTCCCTTATAATTCCCTGAGATAATTTTTTATTGAAATGTTTTAATTAAAAGCTAACTCACAGCGGCCTAAAGCCTACAGCTAGGCCTAAAGCCTAGAACTAGGCCTCAAACTCTCCCTTCGTATCGTACCCCCCCGCGTGTGTGAAAGGGAGTTAATGTTTAACAATGTAACATTCCCTGATGTTTTTAAATAGAAACATTTAAATTTAAGCTTTTACATTAAAATAAACTCCCTACCCCCCTGTCGTCCGCGGGTCTCCAGCCTAGAGCCAGGCCTGGGAATCTCTCCCCCACTAGGGGTATATTGGGCGGGGCTACAGCGGTAGGGGCTGGGCTACACGGGGCTGGCCGGGGCTACGGCGGCAGGGGGCGTGGTCACGAGGTGGAGGGCGGGGCTACGCGGGGTTGGGGCGGGGTTACGGCGGTAAGGGGCGGGCCACGAGCTGGGTGCGGGACACCGAGATGGGGCGGGGCCACGGGTGGCCGGGGCGGGGTTACGCGGGTGGAGGGCGGAGCCACGGGGGACCGTGGCGGGGTCAAGCGGTGTGAGGCGGAGCTTAGCGCGATGGAGGGAGGGGCCGTTGGTGAAAAGGGGCGGAATCTAGAGTCGAGAATACAGTACCGGGGGCGAGAAGGCGGGGCTAATAGTGATAGGGCCGTGGCTTACCCCAAGAGGTCAAGACCATGGGGGCGGAGTGTGGGAGGGGCAGAGCTGAAAGGAAGTAGAAATACGTCACGCGAGGGTGCGTTAACCAATCGTATCCCGCGTCTCGCGTGATCGGTTCTCGCGCGTGTCATGATTTGTCGGATGAAACAAGCACGTGGAGTCCAGCGGACCAATCGCGAGGCATCTTGCTGGGGGTGGGGGGGGGCAGTTCAGTCGCGCTGCCATTGGATGCGCGCGCCGCGGGCGCGTGGTTGGTTGTCCTAAGAATGAATTACTGGGGACGTAAAATTTGAATGCAAATTTAGCGTTACTAAAACAATAGCTGCGTGTAATTCACGCACTGAGGGAAAACTGTTAAAATTTCTGATATAATAAAATATCTCGCAAGCCACTGACCGTTGCTAGGAGACCCAACGACCAATGAGCGCGCGCCTCACTGCAGTCACGTCACGCCACAACCTCACCGCTTAACTTTTTTCGGTAAAATCACCTACATAGAAGAAATAATACTGAGTGAACCTGCCTACTACTACTGAGTTAAACAGCCTACAATATCTTATACTGTCCGTCCGTCCGTCCGATGTCCGAATTGGGTGTTATGACGAAGGAGGCAGAAGCCATGCAGCGGCAGGGAATACCGAGGCCCGCAACGCCGCCTGAGCCATCTTGATGGAGGAGGAAAAATCCAAGCAGTGGCAGGCCAATACTGCCGCCCACGCCGCCGCCCGAGCTGTCTTGACGAAGGAGGCAGAAGCCATGCAGCGGCAGGCCAATACCGACGCCCGCGCCGCCGGCCGAGCTGTCTTGACAAGGAGGCAGAAGCTATGCAGCGGCAGGCCAATACCGAGGCCCGCAGCGCCGCCCGAGTAGCCCAGTCGGATGAGAAGATAAGGGACGCAAAACGACAGGACAACACGGCTAAGCATTGCGGCGCTAGGGAAGGCCTTTCAGTGACCAGAAAGGACATCCAAAAACAACAGAACACCTCCAAACGTGACATGTATCGCACCATTCAAACCTAGGCGATACGCAGTGCCAGGGATGAGCGGCTGAAGAAGCTCGCATCGACTATTGTCGAAAAAACAACGATCGATCAGGCTGACATCGATGTCCTTGCTCAAGGTCAGAATTACACAAAGCACCCGAATTTGGGTTTTGCCTACTTTCACCTTTGCTCCGCCGACCCGAACGGCACGTGTTCAACGACGAAACGTTATTTGGCGACCAGTCTGGCGCAACATGCGAGCTTATTACTTCAACTATTGGTGCGCCTGTGTCCAAGGGTGACGCCATGCGTTGTCAAAAGAGTGCGGCCACTCATGATCCGTCAGGCGCCATTGCCATGTGTGCCTCTTGCAACGAAATTATCTTTCCTGGCGAGAACGCGCCTGTCCAGCTCGATATCGTGGGGCTGCATGATGCGTTCCATTTGACATTGCAGCAGATGCAGCAACTCGACAGCATGCCAGCGGATGTTGTTTCTGCGCATGTTTCCGTTCTGCGGTGGAATCGACGCTGCTACCACTTGAACCCCGACTTGGTTTATGACATTCATGCGATCGCTCTGTGCACGACATGCGCTGCCAACCCATTGTCTCATGAGTACAGCATTGCTTCCGGACATGACTACGGCCGCCAATCCGCATGCCGCACCTCAATGCGACGACCTTGAGTGCAGTTGTGCCTGTGCGCAACTTTAACATAAACATTTTGGTGTGCCCACATCACTCCATGGGACATAGTATTTGCTTTCCAAGTGACGGTCCAGTTGAAGTCGCGAAAACGCTTCCTGTTGTTGACGTCACGCGCCGTCCACACATCACATTCCTTGGCCCTCGTGATCAGTGGCGCAAAATCTGTGGCAAGTTTTATGCTTTGTACGATATCGATGTCCACGGGGCTTACGCGTGGCTTCGGGTTTGGAAACAGCTGCAGCACCCATCGTTTGTGGATGTCACTGTGGACAACTCGACATCAACGCAGTCGAAGCTGATGGAACTCGGGGCGCTAATCGAAGATGAGGCAATTGCTTACGACGAAAAGGGTGTGGCCGACATGAGCAACGAGCTGGACCGCGAAGATGAAGCGACACCCGTCCTCGACGACAAGGCACCAGTCGTACTAGTACACTCTGCTGTTTTGCAGACCCAAACCCTCGTACCTCTTGGTCAAAATCTGGCGCTGGATGCTTTGGTGCAAATCGTGCAGCCTGACGACGCCCCGTCTACGAAGAGATCAGGCCTGTTGTGGCCGTGTCGTGGCGCGGAACACCGCTTGTGGAGTGGGACGAAAACGACGAGATATTGATGGGGGCATTTCCCACGCTCTTCATGCTGGGCAAAGGTGTGCCCAAAGGACCAATGACCGTGAGCTTCCATCGGCACCTAGGCCAATTCTACGATGGACGCTTTGAGGACCCTCTTTGGATTTCTACAGCGTTCAACCAAAAGCAACGACACGCCTGTATTCGCAAAGCGGCTTCAATTGGAATGAAAAATTCAAAGACGCTCGAAAGCCTCGGAGACCTCGCAAATCTGGAATCCTTTCGTGAGACTCTTGCTCGGGCTCGAGACAACCCGTTGACTCAGGAGGCGAAAGTCCTGAACGCCAAAATATGCAAAGTTCTCTCGATGGTGGGATCCACTGTCCCCTTCAGCCCATTTGAGCGTGCCGCAACGCGTCCGAAACTGCTGTCTACGCGCTATCGTTATGGCGTTGGACTCCATTTCATCACTTTGGCACCCCCGAGTTCGAGGATTTGACAACATTGCGCGTGGCGATCTTGCGAGTCAAGCACTGGAATGCATCGGTTCAAAAATTGCAGCAAGAAGGAACTTCTCGATCGGACTTGCCCAATGATGTGACCGACGGTCCTGGTGGTCGACTACGTCTGACGGGTCAGAATCCCATGCTGGTCGCACTTTCCTTCCTGCGAAAACAGCTGGTTCTTTTGCATGACGTTATCCGTTGCCCTGCTACGGCAACAACTCGCGTCAGTCGCAACTACACACAACGTGAGCGTGGAGCTTATGGCGTCGTCTCGGTTTCAACGCCATTGTGGAGCCACAGTTGAGTGGCCGCTTGCATTGGCACATGACGCTCTACTCCTCCTGCCTAGAACCTTCGCTACTCACTCGGCTTGCAGCCGCGCCTGACAACCTGAAAGACGCAGCCGCGGCGTTTCTTGCGAGCACATCATGCACGCACGTGTCTTTGGCCACCCACGACTGGTTACGTGAGTTCGAGGCACACGAGGTCCCAAAACCTCGTGCTGCCGAAATTGCTGTGCCTCCTGCCTCGGACTATGAAGCCTTCGTTGAAGTCGCCGAGCGCAAAGCGATCCTCACAGGATGGCACAGCCATGGGTTCACGTGTGAGAAAGGAAAACGTGGCAAATATATGTGCAGCCTGAGCATGGGACGCGGAGTGCACGATCGTCCTAGCTGTCCTCTTCTTCTCACGATGCACAAAAACGAAGACATCAGCAAGGGCATCCGATGCGACATCGAGGGCCGCGAAATTGACGCCGCAACGATTCAGTTCCTCGAGCAGCCATTGAACCACCTCAATGGCGTCCTGCTGCGGCCTCATTTACGGGGACCGATTGTTTGGGAGTTGCACCGTCCAGAGCAAGACGCTATGTTTGTTGAAACTAACATCATCGCAACCAACCTGCTCGGGTGCCACAACAACTCCTCGATTATCAGTGGTCAAGACGTGGGCGAGGCTGTCGAAGAATACGAAGCTTCCTACATGACAAAAGGAACAGCTGAACTGCGGCAGGCAACCGCGTTCCTGCTTGCCGCAGTCGATGAAATTCACGCCCATCCAAGTCGAGCAGACGACAGTGGTACGAAACGGCGGACCGGCAAACATTTGGCTACTCGCACTGTCAACGCATTCTCGGGCGGAGCACAATGGTCTCTACCCTTGATGGCCTACGCACTTTTGGGACACACGTCTCACATCACCAGTGAGTCTTTCCGATACGTCTTTGCCAACGAGAACGTTGCCTACATTGCTCATTGCCTCAAGGCAAAGGACGATGTGCAAGTCGATGCGTCACAGTCAACTGAGGTGCGCAATGACAACCTTTATGCCGAGGCGTGCTTGGACGAGCTCATCGCATCAGTTGACTGCAACGAGAAGAGCGTGGATTTCTGTGGGGGTACTGCGGCTTACGTCATTGGGGACAAGCGATTTTTTTTTCTTTCGCAAGCAGAGTCGTACGCACACCGAGGCCAGCACTTTCAAGCTTTTTCACAGCTCGAGTTCGAGTGCATCGTTGAGCTAGTACCGAAAAGGAAGCCTGGGAAGAGTACTCTGGCCGTGGGCGCCCTTCACGCAGAACCTTTCCTCTTGGCAGCGGCCACAAGCTCTTTGATCACTATGACGGCTTAATCCGGACGAAAATTAAGACAGCGATGCTAGCTGGATCCCACCCACCACTATTTCCCGGAAACAAGCCTGACGAGGATTCAGCGCAGCTCCGGTGGTACAAAGACATGGACGAGCTCGCCAAATACGTCATGGCTCTGCTCACACCATGGGGGGTCCATAACATGCTGCGACTATGGATCATTGCAGCGATGGACTATGTCAGCTTTTCAACGATTGGAACTGCAGCACTGCGTCGCTTGTAAATCGACAGCGCCTGCGATACATCCAAAACATTATGAGCAAGGGCCATCAAAGCAGCCGCAACGAAGTCGCATCGAGTCGTTGGCGCGAGCGCAATGCCGATTGGTGGGCAAACCTTCGTCACTCGAGCACAGTCAATTGCTCCGTGGGTTCTGGTGAGATCCTACCGGACGACGCAGAGGCAATGGGTCGCATAAGCCACAGAGAGCTTCAAGAACTTACAACTGCGGCTTCAGCAGGTGACAACAAAATGGATGCTGCGCACAAGACACTGCGGGACAACTGCTTCGCCCTTCATGGCTCATTGAGCTCTTTGCGCCCACATGCAGCAGCTTCATGTGTCCCGATTCTTCTATCGTGTACCAAGACCATCATTCTGCCACCAGCACCGCCCCCGATCTTTTGGTGATATGCAAATCAATCCACAGCATGACAATTTAGGATGCCACTGCCACGGGGTCGGATTCATTGCTCGGTGGGAATGGACCTTCCGCGGATACCAACTCGTTGCATGCTTCACCACCCGTCGCCCGCAGTTCTTTAACCGAGGCGCAGCTCGCGATTGTAAAATTCATCATGGACGACGCCGGCCAGAAGCTGTGTCTCATGCACGCCGGTGGTGGAACTGGAAAGTCGTTCATCATCAACCATTTGCAGCGCGAGCACGAGCATAACAACAAAGTCCAGGTCAACTGCTGCCCGACCGGCGCGGGGGCCATAAAGCTTCCCAACGGACGCACATTCCACATGGTCTTCAAGGCGCACCAGCCAAATTTAACTGCGGGGACGGCAAATGGATGCTATTGCGAGGTCTTTGGGTGGCAACCGTCTCGCACTAGTGTGTATTGACGAAGTCAGCATGTTTCCTGCGAACTATCTCGTTCTCATGGACACCCGCCTCAGATCGATCTATGACCGAGAGTTGCCATTTGGTGGCATCTCTATCCTTCTCAGTGGCGATTTTGTGCAGCTACCGGTGGCGGGAGCTGGTCAAGATTTGTATCGCGCCATGTACGGAAACGCAAACAGCGACTCTGCCCAGGCTCGCAGTCTTTTTGCCCAATTTCGCGTCTTCGACATCACCCAGCAAATGCGAGCTGCAAAAGACCCGGGTCATCAAAAGCTGTTGGAGCTTTTTCGGGCACTCCCTCAAAATTACCCCGTTGGATCGCGATGGTCGAAAGACATGTCGTCCTATAAGCCATGACGGACCCATTGCTTCAAGCTCTTACGCGTGCACTGACGACGGTTGAGGTGGCCCAAAGCGTTGAATGGACAACGAACTCAGTGGTCCTAACGACAAGTAACACCGATCGGAGCGTCATAAACGGGGCAATGGCTGCTATCTTCGCGGCGTCCAACAATACTCCATTGCTACGTTGGCGTCGACAGCTCAAGCTCGAAATACCCAATGCTCTAGCGGTGTTGCTGTACAACGAGGACGCATATCCGGAGCTTTTTGACTCCTTTGTGTTCGATGCACCAGGTCAAATCCTTTGCAACGAAAATGTCAACGTCGAGTATGGCATAGCAAATGGGACAAAATGCCGATATGTGTCGCTGGCATGGGTCGACATCGAGACCAAACACGCTGCTCTTGGTGCCATAAAAGCGCGTACAGACGGGCAAGTCATTGACTTACATTTTGCACTGGACTACATTGTAGTTCAAGTCCAAAGCACGTCCATTGGATCGTGGCCAACACACCTAAACCTCTCTTGCGACAAATCGGTCCTGCATATCCCCATTGGACTAATCCAGCGATCCCAAAAGCATTCCCTCCGCATGGGCAAGAACCTACGAGTCGAGTATCGAGCCCATGCATGTACCTTGGCCTTCGCCCTCACTGTATGGAAAGCTCAAGGTGACACGTGCCCGCGCGTCATAGCCCACCTGGAAAGCAGTCCCAATGCGCCATCATTGACCTACGAGCTTCTTTACGTAATGTTCTCGCGGGTGCAATCGTCGGAAACTTTTCGATCCATGCCGCTGTCTCTCGGTTTTCAACCTAAACGTCTTTATAAACTGCGACCGAATCTTTTTGCGACACGGTGGCGAATGGACATCGCAGAGGACGGGTATTGGCGTTCAAGGGACAATATGCAAACAGAACTCGCAAACCCGCGACGCCCAAAAGCAGCTATGGCACGTGTTCAAGGCAAACGGACATCTACAGGTGTCAACGCACAACTGCCGATCACGCGTCCTGTCAAGCGCGCTCGAACAGATGTAACGCGACCTCCAAAACCTACTCAGCGCTACAACGTTTCCATGCTCGAAAACCCCAAGTGTGATTTGACTACCGAGAGCAATCAGCAAAAGATGGCAACATCTCGCACTGTTGCAAACCCCGACATCGTCGATGTTGACGCCCTGGAAATCGACACGGCTCAAACACATCTCTTTACGCACTTTGGAGTACCTGTGTACAAATCAACTAAACGTTCATTGGTGCCAGGCGCTTGGCTCACGAGTGCTGCTGTCGAGCTTTTGATGCACTGCGCTATTCAGGACCAACGCCAGACTATCGCCGTCATCTCACCCGACATTTATGCGACCTATTCCCAGGATCCTACGAATTGGCCACGTCAAATCTTGGAGAACGACCGACGTGCTCTTCGATGCCAGCACGGGTTTGGTGACCTTTTCACTCGCCACCTGTGGTTGATGCCTATTTGCAAGGATGGCAACCACTGGCAACTCTTCTGCTTTGTTAACCCTGGACGTCCAGACGCGTGGGTTACTTTGCTTGACTCGTTGAGCCGAGACGGAAAGCCAAACAACGCTATGCCACTCGTCACATTTGCCAACATCTTTCTGGCCGTGCTCCTGGCAAATCACGCTGGACAGCTGCAGCCTGCCCAAAACGTGTGCCGTGTCCCGTTGCAAGCAAACGGATACGACTGTGGTATTTTTGCTCTTCTCAACACCAAACATTGCGTCCAGAATGCCGCTTCACTTGTGGGATTGCACCCACCTCTTGGCCCCCTCGACTTCACTGGGTGGTACACACCAAACGACGGCGCTGCATATCGTGCAGATTGTTACTACTCACTGTGTCTGCTCCAAGCTGCACTCACGTAGGTACATACTTGTGCAATACTAGTATTTTTTCCACAACGGTTACTACTACTTTATTGTTTCCTATGTTCCACTACGTCTACGTTTCCATCCACTTATTGGCGGCCATTTTTTGCCATTTCATTTTATTATAGCCATTCATTTGTTCGTTCCTACCAGCCCACCCCGCAGGGACCTGTTTCTGAGTTATGTTTTAATGTCCTGAGGTTAAGTGTGTTGGACGGAGTGGAGCAGCTCCATGGAGTCGGTGCAGTAAAATGACAGCAGCCCCGCCTCCCAGTGCAGGTGACACCCGACTCTCCGGGGAGGATCCTTCATCGGCACTGAGGTCAATACACCACCATGATACACTGAGCAGCTGTTGGTATTTTTATATAAAACCCAGGATGAGTCGTTCTGTCCCAGCCCGCACTCTTTACCACTCCCTTTCAGTGCGATCGTCCCGTACGCGACTCCAACCATCCAAATCCCCGCCACGCCCCCCACGTCCACCTCCCAGTAGTGCTGACCCGACGAGAAGCTCTCGGTGCACAGGGCTTGTGGCCAGTGATCAAAGCGGTGCGGGTGATCGGGGGGGCGACCCTGGGAGACAGCGGTCCGCGTCACCGTCCTGAGGTCTGAGGAAATCTGGAGGATGTTGTGGGCCGAGTTTGGGTCCACAGTCGGTGAGCGTCCGTACGTGACTGCCAGCAGGTTTATCACAGCTCCCTGCAGGGCTCTGATCGAGGCGATGTCTTTTTCACTGGGAGATGACGGTGGAGATTCCTTCTGAGTGTCTCTCCGGTTTGTCTCCTTTAGGTGAACCTGCAGGAACGTGAGCCAGTCCCTCTCCTCCTGCAGAGCGCGCGGGCGCGTAGCTGCTGCCTGGAGGTTGCTGATCTCACGCTCGTAATGAGCGATGTTCTCCTTGATCTGGGACAGCAGCTCACACCCCTTCACGTCCACGCGATCCAGAGCTGCCTTCTCGTCTTCATCCAGCGTCGCCCTCACGCGGGTGAACTCGCCTGAGATGCGAGCCTTGGTCTGGACCGTGGAGTCCTGCACGTCCTTGCGAGCGGCCTTCATCCGTCCCACGGACGCCTCCGCCTTCTTCCTCTTCTCCTCCACCGCTCGCGTCTCCTCTCCGACTCCATTCTACAACCAGACTGCTTAGAGACCTGGGAATTAAGGGCCAGAGCCAGCGTTCGGCAATCAGAGCCGTATCGGAGGCGGCAGAAGGCAGCAGTCAGTGGCTCTGGATGAAGAGGAAAGACCCCAGCTGGGCCCCGAAGTGAGAGGGCCGGGAGGTATGCGGTCAACAATGCTTGACTCAGGGAGGAGGACGCCCCTGCCATGCATAGTCCCATGGGATGTTGGCTATCAACAACAAGGCAACTCCTATGACTAATTGGGAATGGGACGCAAGCGTAGGATTGATCACCCTGTCGCTGGCCGCCTTTGGGGAGGGTGTATCGTGTGAAAGGCCGAAACACCCTAGGAACCAAAGGTACACTACTGACGATGCGCTCCCCAAATTTCACCAGGCTCACTGTTCATGAACTCTTGGAAGTGCTTGCACAAAGGATAGTAACATCTCATCCTGTGTTCTTGGAATCTATTCCGTGTCTGATGCTCATCCTCCAGTGTGATAAACTTATGACCCGTGTGGTCTCCTGCGATGGTGCAGTCCCTGCACACGATGCTGAGGAGGTCTTGCTTGCAGTAGAACTTGAGCTGCTCTTTGTGCCTCTTGCACTTGCGTTCTTCAGGGTTCACATCTGGTGAAACCAGGACGTGATCATTAAACTTCTTCTTCGCTCCTGCCCCCCCCAAATCTCGCGAGAACTCGCTCCTGCCCCCCCCCCAATCTCGCGAGAACTCGCTCCTGCCCCCCCCCAATCTCGCGAGAACTCGCTCCTGCCCCCCCCAAATCTCGCGAGAACTCGCTCCTGCCCCCCCCCCCAATCTCGCGAGAACTCGCTCCTGCCCCCCCCAAATCTCGCGAGAACTCGCTCCTGCCCCCCCCCCCCAATCTCGCGAGAACTCGCACCCGGCGCGCGTCCTCCAGGCAGCTCCTCTGCAAGAAAGGCGGCACACAGAGCGTCGGGACTTAATGATCATGCACACCGCCCTGCTGCATGCGTGGTGTGTGTACAGAGCGGGTAGTGTAGCAGTTAGCACCTCCTCGTGACTTGCAGCTTGCACTTGCCCCCATGCGTTGCCAGACTTGTGCTTGGAGCCCGTGGCATCAGGCGTGGCGGCAAGCTGCCTGCCACCGGCTCCAGCGGCAGAGTTGCTCTCCCGGGCCCCGCGGCCACGCGGCGAGGTCAGCGGTGGCAGATAGTCGGGCACGGCGAACACGGCCATATCCGGTGGCGGTCTTGTTGTCTTACTGCGGGGCATGGCGGATATTCCCCAGATGTAAGGCTGCTTCTCGCCATCTTCTTCCGTCTCTGCGTCCCAATCCTCCGGGCATGGCTGTGCCTCTCCGCTGCTCTGCGGCACCGAAGAATGACCATCTCCTCTCTCCGCACGCGCCGCCCCTTGCGACGAGGAGCGTTTGTTGCCATAAAGGCAGGTACACTGAATGATTCGGAAGCACACCGGACACTGGCTGCGGGGCGGTGGCGATGTGGTGCGCGATGACTATGCAGTGTTTGATGTTGCCATGAGACCACCCCAAATGCACTCGGAATGTCTCAGCGCAATTTGCGCGAGAGCTTGAACGGTGCGTACACCGGACATTGATGGCGAGACGGTCGCGATGTGTTGCGTGACGGTCAATGAAGTGAATATTATTGCCATAAAGGCATGTACATTGTTTTTGAATGCACGCAAAAGTGATCAATGAAGTGTATATTATTGCCATAAAGCATGTACATTGTTTGTGAATGCACGCAAAAGTGATCAATGAAGTGTATATTATTGCCATAAGGCATGTACATTGTTTTTGAATGCACGCAAAAGTGATCAATGAATTTCGATTTAAAGCTTTCGTGACTGGAGGGAATCATCTTGGTTTTTTCGGTAAAGTCACGTAGAAGGGAAGTAATAAAATAATAATAAAACATAATTAAATAATTCTCACGACGTTTCGGCTACAACGCAAACAGCCGTCTTCAGGTGAAGAATGAGACTGCCAAGCTAGGAGCTTATATATAAGCTGGGTTGGAGGTGGAAGAAGAGCGCCTTAACAAAAGAATGTGCATATCAAGAGGAATTTAGCATATTCATGGGAAATGCGTAGGAGGTGGGCGGGGGGCTTTCAAAGTCATAATATGCCCATGCATTATGCAGGATCAGCAGCACCAAAGGGGGGGCATGGGGTAGCATTAACAAAGGGAGGGAATGTTAATAGTTTGTAGAAGCAATGAAACATGCAATGGGAGAGCGGTGGCAGGAGACCCGCAGCGGAGCAAATAATGCATTCCCTGTGGAGAACACAAGATACACAGTCAATGCCAGTGAGTGGACTGCGGTCCGAAAGTCACCGTAAACGTGAACAACAATCAGTTAAGATCCGAAATGATTTATTACGTCTTTCCAATGATTGCTGAGCCAGAATCCATCTTCTCGGTTGAAATTGTCTATGTTTGTATATGTGGATCGCCTCATGAACGAATCTCTCATGGTAGCCAAATGGCTTGCAGAGAACCTCTGTCTTGGAGAAGTCAATGTCATGTGAGCCCACTGAATTGTAACAGTGATCTGCCACGGCTGAGGTGTTTGTCCTACCATTTTCTAGAAGCACCCTGATCAACACGAGTGTCCTTAAATGTGAAGTACCGGTGAAGACGCTTGACGCCGAGGTTGAGGCACACGTATATTTATTTCACAATACGACAGTGGGCATATAACACTCGAGGGGTATCGGCCCCCTCACCCGTATAACTTGGAATACACCCCTAGCTAGCTCTGTCCTAGCCCCGAGTCCTCCACTACTGGCTAGGGGAGGCTATCTGGCCCGACACTGGTAAGTCAGGCCCGGTACCCGGAGTTCCAGACCAGCTCTTACAAGAGCACCGGCTCTGGCTTTCGGGACCACGCCGCTGGCTCAGTCCTGTCCGGCCCTGAAAGGACATCGAACTAGGGGAGTCCAGGGCTCTAAGACGTCTTCAGTCTTCTTCCCTTAGCTAAACATAACTGACTCGAGCCCTTTGAACATCCCCTTTTATACCCAACCCCTCCCTGAGGGGTGGGGCCCCGGGGGATCATAACGTTCGAACCAGCCCCCCCCAGGGTGTCTGGCTCGGACGTCGTAGAGGGCACCTGCTGGTGGACCTACGTAGCACAGGCCACTGTGTTTGTTTTCCATAGGCTGCCATGCATAACGGGCCCTCTCTTTAACACCCCTACAAATGTATTTATAAAACAAAGTCAGTACAGTATACATTTGCACCTCTTAGTCAAAATCAAACTGGACAACAGCATTTTGATACTTCAGACTGTATGTCGTTTAACCTGCAGCAGTTCAGAGGACATTGTCGGGTGAATATTAGCAAATTCACAGGAAGCACGGAATTATGCATGGAGATGTATGTAATTATTCAAACAGAAGTGTACCATTTCGCAGTATAATGTACATATGTATTAAGGTTAAATTACAATGGCCAGATTCGCTAAGCGGATTGTTAATGTGTAAATTAACAATTGAATGCAAAGTCCATGATAGGCCAGGACGAGAACAAAGGATTGGTATGCTAGAGGGGAGTTATAAGGGGCTTAAAATCAGACCTCAAGACCATTTCGAGAGGGATTTCACTGAGGATAGACGCGCAACTCCTCGCTCTGCAGATGACCCTTCTCCTGCGAGACCAGCCTGGCGAGCACGATTGCACGGCGACTGGGAGAGTTCGTGGCGATCTCTTGAGACGGGTTACAGGGACATCGATACGCCGTGCATCAACAAGTGTCTTCATTAGTGGATACACTGGTAGTCGCGTGTAGCCCGACTTACGAGACTTCACTGTGTGTCGGTTAGCGATTTGAGCAAGACCTCCACGCAGCTTAAAGGGCGCCTTTAACTCTCAACAAGACCCGCGACTGTTACTCTGCTCTGAAGAATCAGTCACATGGAGCAGATGAACTCTCCACAGCGCCACACACACACGGGCGGGAAGCCGTTCAATTGCTCTGTGGGAAGGCATTTTTACAGAAATCATATCTTAAGATTCACCATAAAACACACCAGAAAATCTGCAATGATAGGGAAGTTATAAGGACACTCGTGTTGAGCGGGGAGCTTCTAGAAAACGATGGTGTTATATCATAATTTAATAAACTTTGAATAATCATCTGAATGTTAAAGCTTGTAAGCATGGTTTTTTAATGTCCATATTAGAGGTTTTTGGGTGAGATCGCGTAAATATATAAATGTGTCGTTGAAACCCGCCACCACCCTACACAGCCAACTATAAAGGGTTGTCATGTAAACAGAACGTGGCCAATTCGTCACTAGTACAGCACTAACCGCTGTGTTGGAGAGCCAAGCCACAACATTTACAATCTGAGTACGACGTTTCGCCAGTAATTACAACGAGCTTCATCATGCGACAGCCAGATTTGTGAAGTCTTACTGTCTCGTTCCTTATATAGAAGCGGAGATTTAAGGTGCCATGTCATCTTCTCACAGCTAATTGCGTGTTAAAGTTCATTCTAGACTTCGTCACGTTAAGGTGGTGCTTTGTAGTCCTATCGGACTACTTGTTGATGTGTTGTGAAGCGCAGTGGTTGTGTGGTGGTTCAATTTCTAATTTTTCTCTCGTGGTTAAGTGGTTTTGTTGAGCTAAAGTTGGAGAAATACTGTGATCACAACTTTGCTCAATATTTTAAACACGTTCTTTTTTTTTGTTATCATTGTGTAATAAATAAAATAACTTAAAACAACAGGTTTCAGAGTGTGCGTGGATTGCACGTTCGTTGTTCTTGTGTTTGATGGCTTGGACTTCTGGACGAATGGCTTCAGTCGAAAAGGACGTCAATGGGGAAATCGACGTTTACGTGTTAGAATTTAACAATATGTTTTAATTGTTGAATTCCTATTGGGAAATAATTTGCCTAGTTGCTTTCCTGTTTGAGCAAGCGTATTAATAGAGATGTCGATACGAGTATTAACGTGAGTTTTCTTGCAGATTAATAAGGACCTGATTTGTTTTTAAAGATGACTGATCGTACGTAATTGCTACCATATTTTTTCTTTAAACAAAAACGGACGAGTAGACATACACACACGAGTGTGCATCCAAACACGACTGTATATACAGCGGTGTGCATTAACACACAAGTGTGCATGTGTTTCTACGAGTTTTAACGTGAATATACTTGCAGAACAATAAAGACCTGATATGTTGAAGTTGACTGATCGTCGCTTATTGCTAATTGTAGCATCGCGAGACGAGGTGTTTGAGGAGCACTTGAAAACTGCCACAGTCTTTAAAGGAACATCAAAGACTGTACAAAATGAGCTGTTGGATTGCATGCTATCAGTCATCAGGGAGCATATAATGGAAGAGGTGAAGTCAGCTAGATTCGTAGCAATTCAAGCAGATGAGACTACTGACGTTTCTACACAGACTCAATAAGTGCTTGTGTTCAGATACATTGACACGGACCAAGCTGTGCAAGAACGTTTCTATGAGTTCATCCCTATCTTGAATACAACAGCCGAGTCGATTGCCAGTATGATTCTGGAGAGGCTGAACAGTCTTTTCACTGATGATGACAAATCTAAACTCATCGCGCAAGCATACGACGGGGCAAGTGTGATGAGGGGAGAGCGGGCTGGTGTGCAGCAAAAGGTGCGTGAACATTATGAAAATGCACATTATGTGCATTGCTATGCACACCAGCTGAATTTGATCATGCAGCAAGCTACATCTCAAACTCCAGCAGTTAGAGTATTCTTTTCTGATCTGAGTGGCATTACCAGCTTTTTTACCCGGTCACCAAAAGGCACTACTATTCTCGACGAGATTGTTACACGAAGGCTGCCAAGAGCCTCATCCACAAGATGGAACTTTAATAGCAGAATCGTGAACACTGTATACGAGAACCTAGATGACCTTATAGAGTGTTTCAGATCTATTGCGACTGACAGCTCATTTGATAGCAACACGGTGAGGGAGGCATCTGGCTTCCTGAGGATGCTGCAAGATGAAGACTTTCAGTTTTTTCTGCATCTGTTTCATCAAATCATGCCTCACGTTGACGTGATGTACCAGCAGCTGCAGAAGAAGAACATTGATGCAGTCTTCATCAAACAAGCCCTCCAGAACTTCACAATGAAAGTGCAGTCCATCAGGTAAGATCATATAATATTGTTCATACCTTCTCAATATAGGACCATGTCATTTAAAAATGCATGCTATATGGTAACAAGATTTAGACACTTAAAAGTGGGGAACTAATTTAATCATCTGCATCTTTGGAAATTGTAATTACCTTGTTTGTAACAAAGTTTAGCCAGCAATTTTTATATCTTTTGAGCTATTCTCAGAAAATATCTCTAAAACAGACTATTTGTGTTGCTTCTGTTTTTCTAAGACATGAATAAGTATTGTCAATGACATGAGATTATTTATAAAACATGTTTTATTCATAAAAACACTGTTGATCTATCTGTGTTCAGGGACCAGAGCTCATTTCAGGAGCAGGAGCACGTAGCAACAGGAACAACACGATCTAGGAGGGACTTGGGAGAAGAAGACAAGCAGAGGCTGTCTAAAGAGGTCTTTATTGCTGACCATTTAAATACTCGAGTGTTGGAGAATCTCACTTTATTTTTACAATCAGTTTAGGAAAGGATAGTAGCAGTATTTTTTACTCCTAGCATTGTACTTTGAAATTTGTACATTCCATTCGAACACCAACACAATCTTTATCCTACACGTCAACGATTCAGTGAACAATATTATTTGTCGCCACCTAGTGGAATCTTTAATAAAATAAACTGAGTGGATTGAAAATACATTTACTGGTCAAAAACCCTTGTCAAACTCCATTTGAGCTTGAATTTTGGTAAAATGTTAATTAACGTAATAACACACACACACACACAAATCATCGCTGTCGGACGGAAGCCTTGTATGTCCAAAACTGTTACTTTTCAGGAAACGAAAGAAAACCTGTTTTTTCCCCAAAATAATTTCCAAGCTCTTTTAATGATTTTCATTGGCTACATATTTGTAAAACACATTGACAGATGTAAAGGGTGACCAATAGCATTAATTTTTGAAAAAAATATTGAGATATAAAATATGGATTCTTCTTGATACATTGTTGCTGTCGGGATGGAAACCTTGTATCTCCATATTTATATTATAATACATAATTTATGTTATAACTAAAATAAATGTATTTATTTTGTCAGGTCTGCGACACAATCTTGGTCCACACCAAAGAAAGTTTCTCCTTTACCGACCACCTTGTAAGTGCCACGCTGCTACAAGGAGAGATGTTTCAACAGCATGGCCATACATTCCCTGTTGAGGCTTTGAACATCACTGTCAGGGCATACCCTATGTTAAATAAGGCGAAGCTGAAGACTGAACTGTCTCTCATTTATGAGAGTCCAGAATTCAAGGGCTGCTGTGGTGCACTGGCGCTGTACCAGGTTTTGCTGAAGTACAACCTCCAGGATACTTTTCCAGAGACTGTTGCTCTGTTGAACATCCTCATAACCACTCCCATGACAATTACTGAAGCTGAGAGGTGTTTCTCAACCTTAAAGAGAATCAAGACATTCCTGAGAAATGTAATGGGACAGGAACGTCTGAATGCAATGGCTATGCTTTCCATGGAGAGGGAACTAGTCAGGAACATGCCTGCTTTCAATGAGAGAGTAATTGATCACTTTGCTACTTTGAAAGAGAGAAGAGCAAAATTTCAGTATAAGTAAGCAGTGTATTAAGCGAGTAATGTGATGTAAGCAGTGTAATAATAGTGAGTGTAGAAACAAACAAGGAGATGTATTGTAAGAGTCACTTTATTTTTCATTAATATTAAAGTAGTGAAGTTGCCTTTACATGCTTAAGCTGTTAATTTATCCATTGCATGGGTGGACCTTATCCTTATCAATCATCCAAACATTTGCCCCCCCTGAGAGATTTTGCAGGAGCCACCACTGCTCCAACACACAGCAACCGGTTCGTGCTGTACTAGTGTAATGCGAGCAAGAACAGGGTGGGTGCTGCCTCCACGCCACTCACACGGGCCGGAGTATTGGGGGGCGGAGCCTGGTCGACGGAGCGTGTGGGAGGAGCCACTGCTCACCTCGGCTCCAATGGGAGTCGGGGTGAACGGGGGGCGGAGACGGGGGCAGTACGGGAAGGAGGAGTCAGGGTCACGTGATGGGGAGGATATAGGGAGAGAGCCGGAAGAGATCGGGAGTTGGAAGAGAGTGGAAATAGGGGGAAGCCACGCTGGGCAGTGGTGGCGGCGCCAATTGCCACGTGGTGGAGGCCACGGCACCGTCGGCCAGCGGTGTGCGTGGGGTAGCCGCGGCTAGCGGAGCGCGAGGGGCTAGCGGAGCGCGAGGGGCTAGCGGAGCGCGCGGGGCACACGGAGCAGCAGTGTGGCTGTGGAGTGTACGGGGCACACGGAGCGTGCGCGGGGTGCACGGCAGAAGAGGCGCGGGTCCGACCGAGGACGCCGCGGGGTGTGAGACAAGAACCCAATGAAGGACGAACGGAGACCTACATCGCCTGACAGAGTCCTTTATTACACATTTGAACCACGACGAGTGAGCGTGGTGCTGGAAATGCCACGGGCCGAGTAGCGGGTGGATGCAATAATGCATCTCTCGTCTTCAGCCGAGTTCAATTGTCCCATCATCGTGAAGGCTGCACGGTTAGGAGTTGCCACAAACAATGGCGCTGCGACAACTTTGAACGCCGAAGGCTTGCCCCCAAAGTTCTGGAGGAGCATGCGTACACATTTCTCATTTCAGGCATCAGCAATTTACAAAGGTGGGAACAGTGAATTACATTCAGATTCCAACTACACCAAGTTTTACTTTTCTCAACGTAGATCCTGAAAAAATGAACAGGTTCGGTCATCAGAGATTGCGTCTGTCCATCTTATTTTACAATGAGCGTACGAAGAGATTGACGATGTATTTTAAATGCATTTCCATATCGTTATATGTACATACACATAAACAGCATACATTCATAATAGATTCTGCTCCAGTGATGTTGCATAATGAATAGAAGCTTAATTATATATACAAGTTATTTACTGTGCATATTAGCATTTAGACGCTCAACTCGTGTTTTTATAGTCATGTGCCTGTGTTGGAAATTCCACATTCCTATGACAGTCGAATCTCGGTGCAGGACAACCACGGCTGACACCCCCTGAAAATAGATCGGAAATAAGCGCTGAGAATGTTCAAACAATACTCGGCACCTGCACATTAAAGCCTGTGTACACGCACACTGAAATATGAGGATAAGGTCCCCATTTTGTGCCTCCCAGCAAAATACGATCCAGAGCTAAGGGTTGCCAAAACTTTACACCACAAACTCTGATTGTGAATGACAAATGAAAGCCGACAGGGAAGAAGAATAGGGCTTTAAAAAAATTAACCCGTAAAAACAAAGTTTTTCACTATAAATCTATATATATAAAATCGCGAATCTGTCTGTCTGTCTGTGGGTCGCCGGACCATACGCAGTTTCATTGGACGGCGGTTGCCCCTGGCAACGGGTAGCGACGCCTTCGCCGCTTTCATTGGACGGCGGTTGCCCCTGGCAACGGGTAGCGACGCCTTCGCCGCGGGGTGGACGCCATTTTTAATTCCCGTTAAAAATAGGCGCACGCATTAACACGCGACTCTGAGGTAAATTCATCAAAGTTTCACGTCCTCTTCACTCCCCCCCCCCACCACAATGTGTGCAATTACTATTATAGGGTCGGTAGATTATAAAATTATAGCGATTAGACAGTATTATTGTAGCGCGGGGGGGGGGGGGGAACGACACCCGTACCCAGCCACAGCCAGGTGGGAAAATCAGGCGAGGCCGGAGGCTCTGCACGGTGCTAGGCCTCGACACCCACCACGCGACTCTGAGGTAAATTCATCAAAGTTTCACGTCCTCTAGAGAGTGGTGAGGGAGGGAGAGTGGTGAGGGAGGGAGAGTGGTGAGGGAGGGAGAGTGGTGAGGGAGGGAGAGTGGTGAGGGAGGGAGAGTGATGAGGGAGGGAGAGTGGTGAGGGAGGGAGAGCGCTGAGGGAGGGAGAGCGGTGAGGGAGGGAGAGCGGTGAGGGAGGGAGAGCGATGAGGGAGGGAGAGTGGTGAGGGAGGGAGAGTGGTGAGGGAGGGAGAGTGGTGAGGGAGGGAGAGTGGTGAGGGAGGGAGAGTGGTGAGGGAGAGTGGTGAGGGAGGGAGAGTGATGAGGGAGGGAGAGTGGTGAGGGAGGGAGAGTGGTGAGGGAGGGAGAGTGCTGAGGGAGGGAGAGCGGTGAGGGAGGGAGAGTGGTGAGGAGGGAGAGTGGTGAGGGAGGGAGAGTGGTGAGGGAGGCAGAGTGGTGAGGGAGGGACTCAGCCTCAAAACGAGTAACTGGTGTGGCGTATGAACATCGCCACTGGGGAGACAAAGGCGGCCGGGCGTGGTGGATCCAAGTCCCGGGCAAAGCCGGGTAGTACAGCTAGTCCTGTATATGTGTGGCATCGGTTTTATTTTTTTATTCATTTGTTTTTCTTGAGTAAGAGTTTCATTTTTATAGTGTGTTGACACACATCCAGAATAATTTTCTGTGTTTAGGAAAAATATATGATTGTGTTAGTGAAATTTTTTTTCCTACAAAGTGGAAAATTTTGGAAAAAATTTTTCACGAAAATAATTTGTCACGCACAACGAGTCTGTGTGCAAAATGTCAGCTCGATTGGATCACGGGAAGTGGGTTAAAAACGACCGAAAGATTTGCACGGTCGTAAGCAAGTGAACTTAATATAAAGGATTTAAAAAAAAGTTAAATTGCAGTCACAGTTGACGTTCTTAAATGCTCTCAACAGTAACCCAAAGTTTACTCGGATGACACATGCTGGGTGAAAGGTTTTGATTGCAGCCTTGTTAAATAATTGCGCTGTGTTTTTTTCAGGCCCAATAATTGCTTCCAGGTTGATCGTTCGCCAAAACCTTCCATGCTGCGCACATTCTTGCTGCGTTGCGAGCTGTAGGAAGTAAAGGAAAAGAAGAGGGAGGGAGAGAGAGAGAAAAACCCGTATAATTAGAGTCGGGCAGACATGTGCGGGACACTTGCAAATGCGTCAGTTGTATGACAGGCGATACATTTGAAACTAAATATTAAGTTACCGTTCTTCGCGGCATTCGTTATTTAAACACGTACCTGACAAAGACAACCGGCTACTACTTACCCATTGGGCCGTGTGTTTATTGGCGTGTGTATCAATACAATTGCAAAGGGGAGTGGTGGACATGATGGCTCGTGCATTTGAGCTCACGAGCCTCGTTTTATAGGATCCCGTTCTTTGGCCACAGGGCCCAACGCAACTGAACCTGCCCTAGGTTGACTCGGGGAAAAAATTAGTACTCGGTACGGTGAGGACAACACGAGTACTCAGGTGAATAACAAAACCAAACCAGTGCGCTTTGTTGCTGGCCACACAACAAGGCTTCATTGTTCTTGCAAACAGCACTTGCCCTGATAGTCTACAAGGTAATTTGTATATTGATATATTTAAAGGAAATATGTTTCAGGCAAAAAACGTACATTTGTGAGTATATAAGTGAACAGTAATTGCCACGTGTTATATTTGTGCCTGGAAAATAATTGCACCCAGAAAGAATTACATAGCGTTACACATCATTAATAAGCACATACATTAAAACAAACTATCTAGTTGACATGCCAATCAATTGTCAACTGCACACACAAGTTCGACCTATAATGGGCTCTTAACATTTACGTTTTATTAACGCGAGGTACTCTTCTTAAACATTTCCACATGAAACCTGTTCGATGGCCCACTCTCACAGAGTACCTTTGAAGAGATATGGCAACGTTCCACAATCCAAGTGCATACTTGTTTTTTTGCCCATGTGTATGGCCATGTGCCGTTAGCGATCACCTATTACACCCGACACCCAATCAGAGGAAAGTTAGTCAAATTGCACATGTATTGCTCTCTGATCTAAGCCACCCAATATGATTTCTGCCCATGGGAAATCGGTATTCGAAATAGGCTTAGGTTTCCTTTAGGTGAATTCAGCCAAAATAATGATTATCTACGGCAGTATATCAGTATAAGTGATGAGAGACAAAGGCAGTGGCGGCGTGGTGTGATGCTGGCTACACGAGCTTCGTGTAGCTGTGCCGACCTTAACAGGGCGCTCACAACGCACTGTGAACACTTGGCTTGACAAATGGCTAAACAAGGTTCTGTGTGCGTCGGTTTGTCTGCGTGTATGCTGGGAGCTGTGCTGCAGATGTCCGAGCACTGTGCAGCGCTACAATCCCACCAAAAATTGTTCAATTCCCCACCATACACATCTGTCCCGGGTCACAGCTAGGTTTACTCGGCCAAAAGTGAGTATCTGGTACAGGACGTATTATATCAACAAAGGTAAATAGGCAACCGACAATGTGGTGTGGGCCGAACCGCTCTCTCGTGTGCAAAGCTGGCCGTGGCGAGTTCTTGCTCATGATAAAGTCTCCAAGTCTCCAAGGTTCAAGGGCAGGGGGGGGGGAATCATTGATTTCTGTGTGTGCATCACTGTGCGTGTGTTTCCTATATCTCCCTTTGGGTGCTCCCCTCTATGCGCGCGGCAAGTATGTGCAGGTGTGCCATGTGTATGGCCCGTCATGCGCGGGTGAGCGAGCTTTCCCAGGCATGTACATACCACCCCCCCCCCATGTGTTGAAGTGCACACGCGCACGTGTACGAGTGCGCCCAAGCAAAATGTGTGTGTCCACCAGCGCACGTGCGTTGCGTTCACCTGCACGGGGAGCACGTGGCTTGCTTCTAAAACACGTGCTGGTGTTTATACACCGCAGCAGGTATTTATGTAGAGCTGAGTTAACCTAAGGGAAGCCCAGGACATCATCAAAAGTCACTCGCCGTTGATGTTTACCATGGCTGCAAATCAAATCCAGGACACTAATGTCGTAGCGCAATTGCGCTGACACACACGTCCATGCACACGGGATGTGTTTTAAACGTGCGTTCATTTTCTTTTTCGTTGATTCTGACGTGAATTTGCAATCATCACTGATTCTTTCTCATGGGTAATCAATAATGGAACATTTCTTTGAGAAAGCAACGTTAACCAGTATTATCATCATGTTTAAATAATAAGTCAGAAATTCAAGCCCTTCAACAATCTACCGCTGAATGACGGCCTCTCCTCGCCTTGTTGGTTTTGAGGGTCGCCTGACCATATTTAACGGTGCTGGGTTGGCAAAGGTTAAGACGAAGCCAAAAAGGATTTCAGATATTAAAGAGCACTGATGTTCTCTCTGGTTAGAAATTTTACTTTTGGGTCTGAATTGATAGCTTAGTGCACTAACCACGGCACCACTGATCCTCCCAACGTATTCATATTCATATGTAACTACCACATCATCATCAGTTATGGTATATACACTGCTGGATGAAGATCTCCCTATGCCACGTCAATCCTGTCTTGTTTATTTTAACTCGTATTGCGTGCCCTTCAGTTATCAGATCAACCAATAACAGCAAAACAAATTCCATTAGGAATTTGAAGATTAATTCCTACAAACAAGCAAACTCTCTATAGATGCCCAATGACGTTTGAGAGAAAGAGCCACTCGTTGAGGAGACACAACACATTTTCGATTCCGGTTTCCGGAATTGAGGATGCATTTCTATTGTCCTCGATGTGTGAGAGTTTTGTGGTGGAATTCCGAGACAAATTCCCAATAGAATTCCAACAGACGTTAGAAATGGGATTGAGGAGGTGTAAAAGAGCCGGGGTAATCTGGTGAAAGCTGTGAGCTTAATGCCTCTGTCGAGAATTACATTTCCATCTGCTTACCAGTGTCAGGAACTGTAATGTCCAGAGGCATACCAGTGATCGTACCAGCTGTAAAACGCTTCTTGACCACAATTACAACGTTCAGTGGATTCGCAACCCACCGCTAACGGTTGCAATCACAGCTCGATATCGACAATTCCCAAAAACAACGGCATCGTGAGGTCATTTTCTCCGTGTATGCGAGTGTGTTTAGTAGCACGCTGGTGCTTTTTGTCTTGTGAAAATGACTTAATAGGAGTGCTAATTTGAATGCTGCAACATTTCACTTTGCACTTGTGATTTGGGGAATTCGCAATCGTCACCCATCGTGGGATAAATGGCACTCGTGTGCTTATGCAGCAATGGATGGTTTTTTTCGAAAGAAAATTATGGTTTATTTGTATAAAAAAAAGTCAGATCTATTGGTAAAAATGTTTTTATATTTGCTATGAGGAAGGTTAATCACAATTGTTAGAAATATCACTTATGGTACGTTATGTTGTGTCCTTTGCGCAGTGTGACGGAGGAATGTGTTGTAGTTTGCGTTATTTGTTGCCGTGCACCACTGCCAATGCAGATGTAGAAAAGCGTTGGGGGAATTAAACGAAAAGGATAGTGAGATACAAATAAGTATAACCCGTAAAAACAAAGTTTTTCACTATAAATCCTTTATATGCGTGGCTGCGAACTTAATATAAAGGATTTAAAAATATATTCGCCTGTGGAGGACGCGGGGATCGATCCCGCGACCTTTGGCATGGGAAGCGAGGGCGCTACCAACTGCGCTACTCCACCACGGCCTGTGGAGGGGTTACGCTCTGGGCTCTTACACTGTGACGTTCAGCCAAAGTCAAGAATGAGTTCTATTTGAATATATGTAAAATTAAAAAAATTTTGCCTAAAAAGTGTAAAATTTTGGGAATTTTTTTTCACGAACATTAATTGTCTCGCACAACGAGTCTGTGTGCAAAATGTCAGCTCGATTGGATCACGGGAAGTGGGTTAAAAAACGACCGAAAGGTTTGCACGGTCGTAAGCAAGCAAGCAAGCACGCAAGCATGCGAACTTAATATAAAGGATTTTAAAATACTCTCAACTTGACGGATACACCGCATTAGCAATGATACATTTAAATAATGGAAAATATTTTACATGATCGTGAACAATACATGTAAGTGTCATGTATAAAAACTATGCATTTTAATCATTTCTACATTAATTTATCTGGGGAAACATACCGACTGACTGAGAAGATTATCGAGTTGTGCCGAAGTGCATCCAATGGTTGATTTATGTACAGACGTTGGTAGAATAGAGAATGTCTTTGTCTCAGGGCTCTACGGGGTAATTCCCTGGTCTCTGTCAGTTGCCAGTCACAATACGCCTGTCCTTTAAACACGGAGGCCACGTGTAATGCAAATGCTGCTTGAGTGAGCTCACTCGTGATGACCAAGGTTAAAAATAAAAACAAGTTTTGGCTCGTTCATTAATGTACTTAAATAATGCCGTGTAGCCCGGGAGAGAACATGTATATAACGTCTAGCAAAACAATGTAAACACTTTTGGCCCTGACAGTGTATTGGCTTGAGCCATCAAACTGCACGTGCACAAATAGAACAGATTGCTTGTTCATAGTGCATCGGCAGTGGCGCCCAAAGCACAAATAGCAAACAACGCAACACATTTGTCAATAACACTGTGGCCGTCAACATTTAAAATCAAGTGTACTCCACCTCTCTGGTCCGCTATGTGTGCTCTGAAGGAGGGCAAATGCCCCAAACATCGCCCGTCATAGCCCTTTTTCTTTTTCAGGCTATGGTGTTGTTGACGAATGCGTGTTTTTGTTGTTATTACGTGTGCGAATATGCTCAGCTTTGAAAACAAACGTAGGGAGAGCATGGCGGTTACCTGCCATGGTACCGGTGTAGCTTAGCGTGGCTCATGCACGGTGAAACAGCAGTGCAGGAAAAGCTCGCAGCTTCCTCTTCAAGCGTTTTTTTTTGTTGCTTTAAAAATATGCCTCCTTGGAACACTGATGCCCTGTTCGTAATGCCCCAAAAATGTGGCAGCTTTCATAAAGCTCTATATTAATTAAAACAATGCGTTCCATTGATCATTTTTTGGACTCGTACACAATGCCAGCAGGCACATTGTGTGCTTGCCAAGAAATATTCCTTTTAGACATCTCCGCTGCGGGTGAAATCTTGGCGGGACTATCTCTCTCATGATCCAGCATCACAACAAGATATCTGCCCATTGTGTTGGCTGAATATGGTCTAAATTCTGGATCTAAGTGATGGCGGCAAAGGTGGTGGCGATTATTATGTTCATAGTAGTGATGGTGATAATATAATACAGAAATGACATTATTGATCATCATCTTCATCTGCCGTCACGATGGTTACGAGCATCTGGCCGAGGGTAGAAAGCTCTGGTTAGGTCTGGTACCATTGTTGCTTTGGCCACGATGGCATATTTTGATCTTGATGAGAGTGTTTGCTGTCAAAGTTATCTGTTATCCAGCCAGATGCCACTGCGGCAGAGTGCTTGCCTCAGGGGAGCGGGGCTGGGTCCTTAACTCCGTCCATCATCCATCGAGGGTCGATACACTCCTTACCAATTTGTGAGACTCCACTAGTAGCTGCCATGTATAGAAACCGAGCCCGTAGCATATTATCGTAGAATATCCACTGCTGGATGGCAATAATGGCCTCCGCAGTGCAGCGAGAGAGCCGGACTCAACTCCAGTCGCTTATGGCCCCGTGCATTGTACCTTTGCGCCATTACCGATGACTCTGTGCGTGTGTGTCTCTTGTAGCCAGAGCCGGCGGCGGCGTTAGCGCTGCCACTAGACATTCGATCACCCCCCCCTGCGCCTGCCGTACCCCCCCCCCCCTGCGCCTGCCTCGGGTCTGATTCTATTGCTGGTCAGAAACCAGAGGTGGGACAAAGTCATTGTTATGCAAGTCCAAGTCGAGTCTGAAGTCATCAAATTCATGACTCGAGTCTGACTCGAGTCCAAGTCACATGACTCGAGTCCACACCT
>NW_024704888.1:28822-120140 GCF_018977255.1 Callorhinchus milii
GTATGATAGGATCTTATGTGATACGCCGCA
Organism: Callorhinchus milii; assembly: GCF_018977255.1. Lineage (NCBI taxonomy): Eukaryota > Metazoa > Chordata > Chondrichthyes > Chimaeriformes > Callorhinchidae > Callorhinchus > Callorhinchus milii. The sequence goes on from NW_024704888.1 coordinate 28,853, forward strand.
CGGTAAATATCAGGTGCTGATTGAACTATTATTTTGTGATTACTTAGCAGGTTGTATACGTGCATAAACAATTGGCTGTTTACTAGAAGGCACAGTGGTCCTCGTCTTTGGTTTCTATTGTACAACGACAAAGCAACTCATGCCCTACACCCTGATCCACTATACACCAGTAACACGGATGGAAACACCGCACACGGGCACCTGCACGTGTTTTAATTACGAGGCACAGTGGGATCGCCCCCATACAATCCAATAAGGCGTCGTCTATCCCAGACCCAGATACTATGACCGTGGCGGGACAGAAACGCCGTATGCCTAAATAGTGATAAGTATAAATTGTGACCGATTTGCTACGTGTGACGCCTTTCACTGAACTATGGTCGCGTCTACCAACTAGGTGACAGAAGAACTAGATCGATACAATTCCCAGACTACAAGTTCGGCTCTTAGTTTCCGAATAGTAAGCCGTATCCGAATTATTCACCAAAGTGCGGTGTCAACTATCAAATGCCCAGATCGAGGATTGCTCTGGCAATTATTGCCCTCTAGGTTCCATTGTAAACCCTCCCCACAAATTGTCGCTGACATGAGTCTGGTTGCGAGTTATTAGTCTGAAAACCTATGGGAGGATTGCGCGCCGGCTCATTGGAACCGTCATTCAAAATACGTCGACTTCATTCTGTGGCCTTCACATGTGCACGATGAACTAGCAACAGGCAGGGTAACGGGATACAGAGACAAGTGCACCTACCGTAATATTACAACTACGGCGATAAGGGGCGCGCGATTTCCACGGCTAGAGGGCCATACAGGCTGGTCCCTACCGGACGTATCAATTTGACGCAGTCAAGTTGGCGCAGATTCGACATGTTACTCGGTCCACTTTGAAGGCCCGGTCACTGCAACAACAACTATGGTAAGCTGTTGGGCGGTATTACTCACCTAGTTCCCCATACGCCGAATTGGACGTATTACTAAGCTCGACTTAGTTTTATGCATTGGTATGATCGTTGATATATTGTCAGATATGAGGTTGGCCTGCCCCGGCGTCAGACCGGCTGATCGCACCACTATGCACCACTCAGTCGTCCCTTGTTCCTCTTGACTGCTTATGTAAGCTATGGACTTGCCCAACCTACAGGAACATAACCACCGAGTATATATATGGTGCTAGCGACGGGACTAAGAACATTATTTCGTATGTTAGCATCTACCACAGACCGTCATACTGTGTGGAACCAGAGTTATCTCCCACAGGGCACCTGCATTACAACATATCGAATAAACTTCAGAGCAAGACATCGGGGTCCCAGCCCGCTCTACAGAGTTACAAAAAAGTGGTTACCTTATAGGACCTAGAGGCTGTTGATCAACTGTACATGGGGTTGATGTACTGAACCGGGCACGCGTAAGAGCCGTGCGGCGGGGCAATTGTGATGTCAGTCTCGCTGTGAGCACGAAAGTGAGCTGTCATGTTAGCACCTGGCGGGGTGGTCTATCAGGCTAATCTAGATCAGCAGTAACTATCTTTATGCGGATAGCTGCGTGTTCAAACATAACGCCCTCAGTTGCTGTCGGTTCGGTAGAGAGCTCCTTAAATAACTGGACCTAATGCTCAAACCGGCGCGACACGGTCTCAAGAACATTACGTGTACTCCCATCGGTAGGAATATATGGGAGCTAATCATATGGGGCCTGGACCCCAATGGCTATACCTGCCCGGCCTTAAAAGAATCTTGGAGATGCCTGGTGCAACAGGGAAGGCGTTAGTCCTGTACGGTGATTAGTTTGTACTATCGCAAGTGAACACACACAGTCCGCTCAGTGTCAGCTAGCACTCTCCGTGGTTTGGCAGGGATCTTGTTTCGCCGGACTCGCAATCCCAGACGCTCGCGCTCTATTGACGAATGTGTGGAGCAATATACGGGCTGAAACCGACCTATCTAATGTTATGTAAGGCGTACCAACGACCGCCCAGGCTGCGCATCGTGTCTTGCTTAGGGTTTGCGAGTGTCCTGTTCCTTAATTTGCTACGTCAGAAGGCACGGCAAGGTATTAGGGTACCTTCAATTATGCGGTTGGCCCATCATATTCTGTGGCAAAAAGTGCCAGTCTCAAGTACAACGCAGTTCACACGCACTTATTTCTTCAAAGAGACTTCTTCATGTCGTGCGAGGAATCACACTAGGTGTAGTGTACTCACTTATGAAGCAATTAAGTGCTGCCCTATCCACAAATTGAGTCGCGCATGTGACTCCCAGTGGCTCTACAATTGCTCTCGCGAGATCATATAAGGGCGGACTAGGTTTGATATGTTCTCTACTTTAGTCGAGAATGAGGGAACCAAACGGTAGTTCCGTATTAATTATTACAACAGCATTCGTAATTGAACTAAAGACATCGAGATTCCAATCAGGCTGGGCCTCTTGAAGTGTGAACGACTCGCACGAGATAAATAGGTTAAAGGCCCCGCGAGTAATTCAAATGAAGCCCGATCGCGCATTAATCAGCTAATTTTAGAGTCAAACCTACCCTCGTATGAGCTACGAGCTGTTAAATTAAACATGGGTTCTCCTATGAATGTCCAGTCTGCACTTAAACCCTCGTCCTGGTAACCTCGGTGCACAGTCGTAGGAAATTGCGGCGTTAACAACCTTTCTTTGAAAATGAACCGCACGAATGGGGTTCAGCGTCGAAGCCTGTAAGTCCATCAAAAAGACGCTTCGTTTACCTTCCGTAATGTCTTAAGGAAGGCGGGGGACCTGTTACGTGTCTCACAGGGTTTCATTTGTCAGATTCTAGTACAGCAAGGCAGGCTATTGAACGTACGACGTCCCCTCACTCCAGAAGATAATCACATGTATTGCTACAAGCTAGCTGCCGGCAGGTCGGCGCTAAGGTACAAGTCCCGTATACTTTTGACTATGAGAATTTATGCTCAATGCACAGAAGGGTCAACCGGTACAGTTTATCCAGTTAACGTTCTTTACCTGGTACGAGGAACGCCGCTTCGTGTCGTGAGCAAGGCCGGTACCGGCGCTACTGCAGTCAATACTTAGGAGTTTTAACTATTAACAGAATGCTCAGAAGGACTTTGGGGCGGACCTAGTGGGCTAAGGTTGGCCGACTTTCAGAAATATCGGTGCTTCCAAACCATCGTCATGGATGAGAATTTCATTGCTCATTCAGTAGTGCCCTGAGACAAGCCCGGGTGGAGTATCGCTAGCAGCTCCATCAGAGAACACCCTTCGTCTACACGCATCTCTTTTGCCATTGTTGTTGCGTGGCATCCTAGATGGTCTTCAAGTCGGATTATCGACGTGGGGGTGGAGGGCTAATAAATGAACGGGACGGTGGTCGATCAGGGCCAGTCGGGACAGCCGCACGATCTCGGCGGAGCAGCCAAGTTGGATAAAGCAACCCATATGTTTTATAAATCATTGTGAACGCGCAAGTCCGGTCTACAGCTAATGGTAGGACCACATCCACAGATGCGAAACGTACATTACTGTATCGCCCATAATCATTTAGCTAATAGTTCTAGAGCAAGGAACTTGAACCACCTCTGCATATGATGCTTATATGCGGCTAGGTGCCAGGACTCAGATTGCCAGCGGCTATTATTCATGGATAGTACTAGTTCTGTTGGGATGACGCCTTGTTACCTTCAACGAGACTCTAGCCTTCTTCTTATTCCTGCACGGAGAGTGTGGCCGAGGGCGTTGATTGACAGATTCTGCTCTGCTGTCTGCGCGCCGCTACGCATGTCCTCCCATGATATAGTCCCCAAGAATAATACCCAATTAAGAGACGGGAGCAATGATGTAACTTGGGCAGAATATGGTTCTTGTCTTAGTTATAACTATCAGCTAGGTGAAATGATCAAAGCAGCCCTACCTGTGATTTGTTGGCATTGTCCGTATCCCTGAGAAAGACGGAACTCAATTGTTTGACGCAATTTATGATCGAGGTACTAGGTCGGATCTAGAAGTACCAAGACTGGATTATTTGTTACGCCCTCAATGATCGGCTGTATAGAGCATAACAAACGTGATGACAATGAATGGCAGTATATCTAGGTGAGGCAAACCTCTGTGTGGGGCGTTGTATGTTGGTAGAGAGGCTAAATGGTGGATTATACTCCCGTAAGCGGCAGCGCGGTCGTCGGTAACATGTTCTGCCGCTTCCAACGGGTATAGTGGCGGACAAGCCACGCCTGACCTATCATGCGGAAGCCACGAGAAATTGTATACATCGTAGTCTTGCTTGTCGTGCCACCTGGTACATTTATGAGTATGTCTGAGATTAAATCGTCATAGTTGAAAAGTACTTCAGTCATCGCAAAAACACAATCACTCAACTTCATGGCGTTGGACCGGAATCGAGCTAGAGAAGCGCGATGAATGTGTAGGTGCGCCCATGCGAACCTGAAGCTGCTAGTACGTTATTACACTGCGTCCTAAGTGCGTGAAACGGGACTGACACTATGGCCCGTAACTCTAGAGGCGAGAACTGACTTCGTAATGACGTCCGTCATGGGTCTCCTGTTCAAATTCGCTTACAATCTCGAACACTTGCCAATTGAATTCTATCGATGATTGGCCCCAGATAGGACGGTCACCTACTATTGATGCCCCCGAGTTTGACCGTAGACGTCCCACTTGGCAAAATGCATACGGAAGTCGATCGTTTACTGTCCTTCACGGGGCCTGTTAGTGCCATCCGATGGCAGATTTTATGCCGAGCCTAGGCGTAATGATAAAGGAGCTTTGTCCATGAAGCTCAGGCCAGAGGAGTGTGGACAAGGACTTTTTCTACCGTAGATCTGTCGGAGTGTACTAATAATAAGAATCAATTCCCGCCGGTGCGAGTACTTCAAGACTAACGACGGTGTAGACGCCTAGAGCTCATCTCGCGCGCTCCGGGTCTGTGCATCGAGGCGAGGTTTGATAATGGGCGCTACCATCTTAGTGATATCTAGAGTTGTAGAATTAGTGTTCGGTATACAAACAGGAATTAGCATCCACTTACATGACATATGCGTGCTCCATTCAGCTAGGGGCGAGACAGTGATTCTGGCAGGGAGGATAGGGCTACTTCTCAATCCCTCGTGAAGATTATATTAAGGATGGTAATAATGTCGTACTGACACTCGCCAGGGCAGCAGTTATTCTCCGGATTTTTCGGAAGCAACGGTTACCTAGGACTATAATAACGGAGCAGATGTCGACTTATCTAAAGCAGCGCAGCACGACAAATATCATGTAGGTTAGTGACAGTCGCACAACATGTGTTGAAGAGGACTTTTTGAGGATGGCTCCCGACAGAGTTGCAGTTCAATAAGTTTGGCTAAATCGGAACTTCTACTGTACTGCCGTTCCCATCCACGGGGACGCTATGCCAACTATTCTGGGGCATGGACATTCATTGAATAATTAGTTCAGACTAGGCTCGGCACCGAAAAGTGAGCCGCTTAGCGACGACGCTGCGAGCAGCGGCACGAAGGGGTTTGAGCGGGATTGGTAAGCACTTTTGGTCTCAGAGTTTGGGGGATATGGGTAATCCGATTGATGGACGGAGCGAGTTCTGGTTTCCTGCACACTCGGTTGACATCGTGAAATGATGCCTGGCCAAATGATCCGGCGATAGCTTCGCATAGTCTCAGGGGCGAAAAAGGGCTATATATCGTAATCTACTTGAAATAGAAGGGTAAACTGATAGATTCATAGTTTTTCAAAAGGTAAGAAAGGCCCTCGTATCCTTATCCTTCAACCTTTAATGCACGTCCTCATCGCAGCCATACGTATGATTACTGCGTCCAGAACTAAAGTAACGCACGGCAGCTGGGTCATTCCACCCGATGCTCTACGAGACCAGGCACGGAGTGGCGGAGTCACCTGGTTACAGCGTTACGGGGGTTTGCGTGTTCACAAATGACACACGCGTAAAGTCACGCAGTTATTTTATAGGTCAAAACAAATCCCACCGCTGCATTAAATGTCGGCCAAAAATCTTCATTCAACGTCAGCTAGAAAGTTAGTGACACGGCAATGACGACGACAACAACAAAAAACACGCTGACAAGTTGAAAAGATGGACCACAAATACGGTCAGCATCCGTACTTTCCTTTAAAAAAATAACAACAACAGTCCACGAAACTACCGACCATTTCCAACAAAAATATTGTTCTGTTTTCACACAGCGGTGACCAGGAGGGCTGCCCAAGCGGTTTGCAAAAGCCGCTGCCAGCCAACGCCGGAGCGACCCCCCCACCCTATTTTCAGCCGCGTCTGTTGGGGAAAGCTAATTACAGATAATTGCTGGAATCGATCAGCAGCACCGGGGAAGGTGGGAGAGAGCCACTGAATGGAGCTTTTGAGCTCCGTCTCGCTCCACACACAGGCTCATTGTGAGCGCGGGAGCTTGGGTGGGGGGGGGGGCAGCCCCCACCTCCCCGGCCAGCCCGGCAGCAAACCCCAGCTCGGCCCTCACTCCTGCTTCAACTACCTCAACCACGCGAAGATGCCACACAGGGAGAGCGACCTGCGAGCGGCGACTGAGTTGAGAGGAGAAGTCCGCCAAGCCGCGGGGAAATGTGCGCGCGTGCGGTTCCGTCGATTTTTCTTGTTCGTTTCAGTGTCAGTGCCAAAACACCACCGCTGGTGGCTTCCAAAATTCACATTCAGCCGTAGCGACACAAGTCAAGGCAACTCCCCGACCCAAACAAATATTGCCTGCTCACCATATTTGTCTCTCCACGTAATTTTTTTTTTTTGACACAACCCATCGCTACACAGTCTCGCTGGGCGTGCGTCTTGCCGGCAGCATTGATTCGGCTCACGTGGTGATCGGCTCTGCCGGTCCTGCTCTACAGCCAATGGGGGGAGAGCCTGGGAGCATGGCCCTGGCAGGATCGAGGGATGTCAGCTAGGTGATTGGTTCTGCTGGTCTTGGCCTCAGCCAATGGGAAGACAAGTCAGGGGCGTGGTCCTGGAGTTGATGGGGAATCTGGAACATTCAGCGCAGGCTATTAAGGATTGGCTAAAGCGTACCACGTGACCCAGGCATTAAATAAGGGGAGAGCCGAGGGACACGGGGTCATGTTGTATCTATACGACATATACAACAGTCAGAGTGCCACGTGGCGGTGCGTCTCTTGCGATCTGTCTGCCCACTTCCCGTAGCCTGCCAGCAACGGGGAGTGCTTGTGAACTGAGATAAGTAAATAAAAGGACCGATTCCACAAGCCGTCTCCAAGAGTATTATTACACTTGGATCAATGCAGGTGAAGGGCCAGATCAAGAGATTGCGGGATGATGTTTCCCTCTGTTGGTGGCCCTGAGCTCTTAGTATAAATTCCACATTCCTACGGCGTGGGAGATCCCTTTAATGACAGCAGATAACAGGTCACATCTATTTTTGCGGATTTTTTTTTTTACCTTGTTCATTTAAGAAAACATTCAACATCAATGTTTAAGCCTCGTAACAGTGGAAGAGTATTCACTCGTCAAATGTAATTGTAAATACCATTACTGAAACGTCTTGCTTGCGCAAAACTTCAGTCGCATGGAATATGAATGTATGTGTATATACACAGTACTGACAAACACCTACACACACAATGCGTATGTACAAAGACTGACGTTCCATTGTATTTAACGCGCAGACTTATTTCTGGCATTGCACTCATGAGATCCGATCCACAATCGTCAATTACGAATCACTCCAGTTTACTTTCACCATATACGCCCTTGAGGGAAAGCAGTGTTGAACGATCCACTGCTGAGGACGTGCCAACACACACGGGGCTGTGGCAAGGAGCGGCACAAGACGCCAAGCTACCCGAGTCTCCCTGGAGCCAATGTTTGACTCGCTGCACTGGCTACCGATTCTAGGCAAATGAAGCCTCAGGCCTGGTACAATTCGGGAACTTGACGTTTAGATTGTCAACCTTTGACCCCTACAAATCACGCTGCGAAGAGCATGGAGACAGCCACCTGTAAATGTTACACCGAATACAAGAAATAGTTTTCGGCACTGTGCACCATCAATATAAAAATGCATGCTTCATTGTCCCCTGTGTGCGCACAGATATAAAAACTCACCTGCTGTTTGAACATCATCCAGCACCCCCTAATTGCTAATTCCACCGCAATTCCACCAAGATAAGTCACTGAACAGATGCTGTTGTGTGCGCGGGCGGGCGGGAGGGTGGATGGATGTGTGGGGGAGCACGGCATCGGTGCAAAGTGAGTTGGCTGAATTCTAAACGGGTGTTTTTTTTAAGCAAAGGAGACCGTCCGCGTCTCGACTCATGACGTTACGATCGGACCAAATGTGCGAAGAAATGACTAAGGCGGAGCACTACTCAAACTCAAAAACATGCTGTAGTTTTAAGATTCGTGGAGATGTCTAGAAGTTAATTCATATGTCTATGAATGTCTATTAAACAAGATATATTTATGTGTAATGATAAACAAACAAAAAACGCTCGGTGACACAGCGGTAGATCGAGCAGCTCGCAATTGGAAGGTTGAAAGTTCAAATCCTGGTTTGGGGGTTGACTTAGTCCATCACTCCTCCGGGTGTATAAAACGAGAACTATTTTGTGGGGATGCTGACAGTGGTTATCCTTTGGTGGCGGGGGCCGCCGTAGGAATCAAAAGTTTCCACTACCGGCTCAGGAAAATAGCAGTTGAGCGCTCTCTTTTATAGATGTAGGACTAGAGTCATGGCGCGCCACGCATTCTCTTCCACTGTTGCTATGCCAGCGAGCAGAGTACAGTGGGGGGTATGCGAGGACATGGTTGTTGTTGTGGCATTAGGTGAGAGGGTCGTTAAGTGTTGAGACAGGTGTTCGGGGTCGCTGGGGGGACACAGGCCAGCGATTGGCTAAGAGGGTAATTGGTTATTAGCTGGCGTCGCTCTGGCGGCAATAACAAGGTCACGTGAGACCGGGGGCCAGGGGGCGAGTAATAAGCGGGGGTTGAGTAATTAATGGGGATTAATTGGTCTGGGGATATAAGCCACAGCGCGACGGAGAGAGGGGCTTCTTGTCTTGGTCGGCGTCTTGGATGGAGCTGCAGCGACGGTGCCCGGGGAATCGCAGAGCAGGCGGTGACGGTAGTAGAGCAGAGAAAGAGTGGGTTAGCGGCGACAGACAGAGTAGAGTATAGAGAGACAGTGACAGCGAGAACGCAGTGTGCGAACAGGGTAGCCATGCATCTGAAAGATGCAGTGTAGAGTAGCAGTGGAGTCAACAGACCTAGCGAGAAGAGAGAGACGCGGAGGAGACGCGGCGAGAGAGAGACGCGGAGCGGAGTGAGGGCACGGAGAGACGCGGAGCGGTGGCACGGCGGAGGTGGACTCTTAAGCGGAAAATAAAGAGAACAGAAAGCCAGCCGAGTACGAGTCCTACATATATATAAAAAGTTCACTTTGGCATGTGCTGTACGAGCTCTCAGGGGACCCACAGTTGCTGCCGCCGGGTGTAGCGATGTCACTACCTGTGGCGCGTGCGATGCAGAGAGAAGCAGCAGCCAGAAGGCACGGCACGATGACACGGCAGGCCATGGGGACCCGGGGCTCACGCGCGGCCACTCAGGGCTCCGGGGGCATAGATCTGCAAAGACAACAAGAACGACGACAACAATGTCACAACAGTCAGCATCACCACCATCAGCGTCACAACCATCAGCGTCAGCCATCGCAACCATCACGGCGTACACACGCAGACGCCAACAAGCTTATCAATGGGCACAAGCTATGACACAGTGAAATGTTGGGGAAAAGCGGCGTATCAGTTCGTGAGGAATAAATGCAACATTAAAATTTTTTATAAATCGATCGTTTTATTGACGGCGAATTGTAAAAAGGGGAGGGCGTTGGGGGTTGAATGAACGAATTACTTATTTACCCGGGAAGGCCACGTGGAGTCCAAAAACTATTTTTCAAGAGGGTCCCTGCATCGGGATGTGTGGCCAACACCCATGCCATGAGCACGGTTGGTTACGTACGGTGCGAAAGAAGATCCACATACATACAATTGTATGTTTTCAGCTACGAGAGGAAACCCACGCGAAACGCAGAAAAAGGTGGCCCGTGTCAGGAATTCGAACCCAGGGCCCTCCTTGCTGCGAGACGCAACTGTTACCACTGCGCCACCCAGAAATTGTCGCACCTCAGGGAACACCCGATGCTGAACGCATTGACGGCGAGGAGATAACCAACCTTTTGCGACACGCTCGGCGGCAGCAGCAGCAGATGTCCAATTAACATTAGTCACCGCGCACCCGAAGACGTCAATTACGAGTGCAACTGTGGCAATGAAATTCCAGCACCATCGGTCTTCATCAACCCCCCCACACCCCCGTTTTCAGAACAGAGCAGTAGTGGCGGTCGTGTCCGCTCTGTTTAAACTCACACCAAATTCTTACGTATATATAAAAACACACACTGGCTCAATTCGCGAAATGTATCGACTTCGCCTATTTGCAACTTTCAAGAGTACGCGGTTTGTTGCTGGTCACTGGCCATTTCGTGGGTCTGTGACCAGCTAACTGCGATTGACCAAAACACCCGAACCCTCCATCCCTCCCTCCCCTGTGTGCGCGAGAGAGCGATTTCGGACCTGGCCGCACCATGAGGCGCCTGGCTTTTCAGCCACCCCGCAGCGCGGGAGCGTATGGGCTGAGTGGTTGGAGTGAGAGACGCGGAACGTGCGCGCGTGTGTAGAGTGAGTAGCGCGCAACGCTTCGCAAGCACGGGGCAGCCTTCAACGCGGCACGGGTTGTCGGGGGCGCAGTGGGACGCGGTTAATCTTTAAACCGGTACACAAAGTCTGCTTCGAGTCGAGAGGCAGAGCCAAGAACGCAGCGATCGGAATGACGACAATGTTGGCGTGAAACTCTTGTGGGAATTGCCGTAAGAATTAGGAACAACACGAGTATTAAGACTTACGCGAATATGTTTTGTTTGTTTTACTAACCTGTATCACCTGTACATTATTAATCCAGGTGAGAGCCTATTGACGTAATTATTTCCTTTTCAAGGAACGTGTGAAACCCAAGAACCTATCGTTACGTAAGACCTGCTAGTTCGTTCTTCCACCGTCTATTCATAGCCGATTTTATAATAAAAATTTGCGCAAGGCCTCAGCCGGGTCTCAAGACTGTTCCTCAGGAGAGCCTTGCTTGCGATGTTCGATCAATTCCTCGCCAATTATTTCGTCTGCAAGATTAATCTGGACAACCCTGATAAAAAAAGAATAACAAGTGGATAACACGAAGCAAATGAGTGCACGCCAGAGATACTATGTGTAGAGATTGGTCAGAAAACTTGTGATTTTAGATGATGACACTGGTATATGATAGTCATTAAAACTATAAACAAACACCCTTAGCAGCCTTGGGCAGGTCAATTCACTGGAATGTAGGATTTTCAAGAATAATAAAGGAGTTACAGCTAAGGAATGGAATACATCCAAGGGGATGTCCAACGAGGAGATGGAACGACAAAACCAGTTTGTGTGCATATGCGAGGTGGACTATCACAGAGGGTCATGAGAGTTGGCGGTGGCCTAAGAAGGCCTTCATCCAGCAGAGGGTTGAGCATGGCTGATCATGATGATGATACCCAAGTCTACCCTCGTGATTGCAAGAACAGGGTTCACTTCCGTGGCAATGCATTCATGTCCTGGTGAAGCTGCAGTGATATTCGGCTGTGGCAATCGGGGTGTTGACTCCGAGCAGGCGAACACAGTGCCAGGGTCACTGGCCACTGACAATATCCCAGCCAACTTTGAGAAAAACAAAACAAAGTAGCAAATTACTAAAGCAAAATAAATCTAAACAAAATGACTCCTGTATGCGATTTCCACCCACGCATTAAAAGTGCAATAAACGATGTTGACATATGCATTTGTAAACATTACAAAAGGTCGAAATGTCTTTATAAATCCGTATCAACAATATCGCAACCCTTAAATCAACAACATTGCCTTTTGCGTGGAGGTGTTCATGTTTAACCAGCTTGCATGTGTTCGGAGGACATAAACGTCTGGGTTTCAACAAGGGCACCGTGTTTTCTTCTCGCTTTGTCTGGTTACAAGATGTCACTGTGCCGTCACTTTAAATGCCACCTTCTTGCAGACGTGAACCTGTGCACGTACAATAGTGCTTCCACACGCCTGCATGCAAACGCGCATGCTTGTGTGTTCGAACACGCACCCACAGCAGGCAATAACAAGGAGAGAGATCCCGTGTCTCGCACAATCGGCTTTAGGGGCAAAGTGCCGTTTGTGAGTGCCTGTTACGGTGAGCATGGTACAACACTGATATAGATATGGGAGATGACTACGGACACCTGACCCCACCGTTGACTTCCCAGACCCCGTTGTGAACGCAGCACCACACAAAGCCACACAACGGAGATGCAGATGCCAATTTTACCACGGACCTATCTACATGTGATAATAGCCCATTGTGCACTGTTGCAAAGCATTGTGGGTAATACGTGTATATTGGTCTGGAAAGTTCACAGGCACAGAGACTACAAATATTAAATTTGTATGTGGATAGGTGAACAGAGTTGTGTGTACTTTGTTTACGTAAGGGTTAACTTTGATTTTATATTGAGGGCGAATTTTAGCCTCAAGTCAAGTTGTCTTCTGTCTCAACGTCCGTAACGTAGTCATGTTCGCTGGCCCTGAGCACACACTGGAAATTCCACATTTCCACGCACAGTACCAGTCCATCCACAGTGGTCCGACTTTCGACAGTTCCATTGCAGACACGATGATGGGCTGCGTCAACCTTCGACAGGGATTTGAACTCGCAACCTTCAAACTCAGAGTTGAGTCGGCTGCTCGGGAGGGCCATCTGGCCAGATCATTTGAGTGGCGGCAAAATCCTTTCCGAAATGAGCGACAGACCCAAACAAAAATGAATTAACTCGGAAAAGAGCAGACGTATAAATCAAAACGGTGGGGAGGGTTTTTTTCCACCAACTTTTGCTTTGCTTGGTTTTATCATTAAGCTGCTGTACCCCACAGCCACCACACCTCCCGAAGCACCCGCTCAAGAAATTCCATTTCGATGATGAATCAATTCTACCATCCATTGTTGTCTGTGGAAACAAAACTCTGGCATTCGTCCAAGGAATACACATTTACAACAACTTTAACTGGACCTTTCTTTACTTGTAAAACATTTCCTAAAATAATTCTGTTTTTAATAACAACAACTTTAAAAAAAGTAGAGAGGGAGGAAAAAAAATCCCATAAAACACACAGGTGACCCAGAATACGGAACTTTCAGGACCAAAGAAGTAATGTTTAACATTTTTACAAATACACGCAGGACTGTGTAGAATGAACACTGAACTGAACTCTATTCGGTGATGGGCATCGGTGCACGAGCACAAATAACAAAACAACTCAACGAATGTATCAACAATACGGTTGTCTTAAAGGAAAAGTTCATAAACTATGTGACGTTTCAGGCAATAGAACATAAATGGAGGGACCAGAGAAATAGAGTGGATAATAAGGGTTGGAAACTGCGCTTTACTCGATGTGGCCTGATGGTCATTATATTATAAACATGTTTCCAGAGGGAACAGTTTAGCATAGGAATACTTTAGTAAACGATTAGTCGATGAACAGTTGCCTATGCAGTGTGGTGTGTTGCCGATACACATCAGCAGATATCTTGATGGATGTGACAAGATACACATTTCACTCGGTGTGCAAAAATAAACGAAACACGGCCATGCACAACGTGTGTTTATGGCATTGCAGTCCACCGTAACACAACACGACACGTGATTAGGGCCCATGTCCTAGGGGTTGCTTGTTATATTAGTATATTATTATTATTATGTAAATTGGTTCTCTTCCAATTTCGGCAATCACATTCGGAGGAATAATCGAAGATGGTAGCTTTCTTGAGCATAACATGCAATCTACTGCGTGACGGTCTTAATTGGCTTCATTCACGTTATCTTGCCATTATTTCCATCAGCCACCTCACTGTGTCGAGGAAGATGTTGTCTTCAACATACACACACGCATTCAGCCAGTAGACTGACGGACTTAACTAGATCTTTGTATTCGTAGTATATGGGGAGACACAAATTGAAGTTCTGCAGATGTGATGAAATAGCGACAAAATCTCACCAGAACACTATAGACAGACATATCTTGGTGATATCTGTCTACTAATATGTCTGTCTATAGTTTTCTGGTTAGATTTTATGTCGCTATTTCATTATGCCTGATGATGATTGCTCGTGTTGCGATCGAAACGTCGTAATATGCTATTATTTAATTTATTATGTTATCTTTAGACGTGACTTAACCGAAAGAACCAAATAATAAAATATAATTTAGATATGCAAGGAGACCCATGCATTGTATAGGTAAACCCACTAAAAGAAACTCCTTAAAAAAAAATTTTTTTAATTACAAATGTCTTTTTTTATTTAAAAAAATTGTAACTTTTTTTTAAAGAAGTCGAGCGGACAACGTGGAAGTGAACGACGTGTCGACCACGAGCCTTGAGCGCGCCACACGCACACACAGAGAGAGAGGAACGAATGAAGTTGAATAATAAAACAACAAGTTTGAGTTGCGCGACACGCGCTCGGCGCTCACCGCGTGTTCAGAAGCTTCGTGGGCGACGCGATTCCAGAGCTCAGGGGCCGCGGCGTTCTCGATTCCCGGCGGGCAAATAGATATTTAATTAACAAGACGTCCACGCTTTTAAAGAGACGCTTAAGTGATTGACGCCGATTTTTATTGATTGCTTTATCAATTAGGTGTTTTTTTATTTCGAGTGATGCACGCACACGACGCAGGTGAGCCTGAGGCACGTGGCGCCTGATTGGTGTGCGGGCAGTACGTTGTCACAGTGAGCACACAGTCTCGTGGATTGGACAACAGGAAGTAGACTAAACATGTTGTTACAAGATGTTGGCCACGACAAACAGAGGAATATCACGTGAAGTGAAAGCGTTGAAAAATATAAAGGGGCAGAAATTACTCCATCAAGAAAACTAAATTTTAATTAAAACCCAGTACACATGCAACGTTGAGACAATTTGGTTAACATAGGTGTTCACACACAGTGTGGTTAACATAGGTGTTCACACACAGTGTGGTTAACATAGGTGTTCACACACAGTGTGGTTAACATAGGTGTACACACACAGTGTGGTTAACATACAGTGAGGGAAAAAAGTATTTGATCCCCTGCTGATTTTGTACGTTTGCCCACTGACAAAGAAATGATCAGTCTATAATATTAAAGGTAGGTTTATTTGAACAGTGAGAGACAGAATAACAACAAAAATCCAGGAAAAAATGTTATAAATTGATTTGCATTTTAATGAGGGAAATAAGTATTTGACCCCCTCTCAATCAGAAAGATTTCTGGCTCCCAGGTGTCTTTTATACAGGTAACGAGCTGAGATTAGGAGCACACTCTTAAAGGGAGTGCTCCTAATCTCAGCTTGTTAGCTGTATAAAAGACACCTGTTCACAGAAGCAATCAATCAGATTCCAAACTCTCCACCATGGCCAAGACCAAAGAGCTCTCCAAGGATGTCAGGGACAAGATTGTAGACCTGCACAAGGCTGGAATGGGCTACAAGACCATCGCCAAGCAGCTTGGTGAAAAGGTGACAACAGTTGGTGCGATTATTCGCAAATGAAATAAACATAAAAGAACTGTCAATCTCCCTCGGCCTGGGGCTCCATGCAAGATCTCACCTCGTGGAGTTGCAATGATCATGAGAACAGTGAGGAATCAGCCCAGAACTACACGGGAGGATCTTGTCAATGATCTCAAGGCAGCTGGGACCATAGTCACCAAGAAAACAGTTGGTAACACACTACGCCGTGAAGGACTGAAATCCTGCAGCGCCCGCAAGGTCCCCCTGCTCAAGAAAGCACATATACATGCCCGTCTGAAGTTTGCCAATGAACATCTGAATGATTCAGAGGACAACTGGGTGAAAGTGTTGTGGTCAGATGAGACCAAAATGGAGCTCTTTGGCATCAACTCAACTCGCCGTGTTTGGAGGAGGAGGAATGCTGCCTATGACCCCAGGGGCGGTTTCTTCATTAGGGCGATTGGGCGACGCACCACCAATGTCATTCAACCACAGAGTCACGCTAGCCGTTATTGTGCCTCTGGATATAGTCCAATCAGCGTCATGTCACGTTCTGTGGAGTACCGCCTCTTTTTGGGCGATTTCACTCCGGCTGAGAATCGCCCCGAGTGGCCCCATAGACTTACATTCAAAGATGTTTTTTTTCGAACGGCGGGCGCTGCAATGCATTCTCTATGGCTTCCGGGAGGGCTCACACTAACGTGCTAACGTCATCATACGTGCTTACGTCATCATACGTAAGCACGTTTCAGTCAACAATATTATTTGTCGCCACCTAGTGGAATCTTTAATAAAATAAACTTGAGTGGTTTGTTTTAATAGTGAGTATAGAAACAAACAAGATGTATTGTAAGAGTCACTTTATTTTTCATTAATATTAAAGAAGTGAAGTTGCCTTTACATGCTTAAGCTGTTAATTTATCCATTGCATGGGTGGACCTTATCCTTATCAATCATCCAGACATTTGCCCCCCCTGAGAGATTTTGCAGGAGCCGCCACTGATATACACTACACTTATATACACTACACTATATACACTACACTTATATACAATGCACTCGATATGTTACATGTTGATATACATGACATCTTGTTTTGACGTACCGGGCTAGAGTTTTTGTAGCTGCGAATTTAAAGTGTTTTGCATGTTCCGTCAAACAAAAGCCTCAATTTTTCGATTTAAAGCTTTCGTGACTGCAGGGATTCATCTTCTTGGTTCTTTTGGTCAAGTCACGTGGAAGGGAAATAATAAAATATTAAAATTTTAAAATTAAATTAAATTAAATCACGACTTTTTCGGAAGCTTGTGTCGCCCGAAACGTCGCGATTAAATTTTTTTTAATTTTAATTTTTTCACCTCCGTGACTTTACCGAAAAAAACACAGAGTATGCGCATATACTCTTTGCTTATTTCTATTTTATATTTAAAATCTTCACCCACGTGACTTTACCGAAAGAAGCAAAGGATATGGATCATATCAGTCACGAAAAACTTCAAATCGACTGCTGCACATACAGAACTGTGGCCAGTGTTGAGTCTATGGGCGGGCGCCTATCAGCTCTACGGAATTTAGCCCGCTGCCACGTGGTCGCCTATCCGCGCTACGTTTTCTAAACGCGCCCTGCTAAAGCCACGCGTTCCCACCAGCGGTCCGTCTCCCGCCCTGTTGTGGTAGCGGCGCGAAACGTCGAACTCCACCCACCACCACCCACCACACGAGTCAATAGCTTCGTGTGTCACCTCCTCGCCACGACGGAGTAGAGAGCTCAAGACCCCCCACCACCCACACAGACGTCTACGGAGCGAACCACGAGGTGAGTGA
This sequence comes from Callorhinchus milii, assembly GCF_018977255.1. Classification (NCBI taxonomy): domain Eukaryota; kingdom Metazoa; phylum Chordata; class Chondrichthyes; order Chimaeriformes; family Callorhinchidae; genus Callorhinchus; species Callorhinchus milii. Next base: position 46,350 of record NW_024704888.1, read on the forward strand.
GTGCAGCCCTAGGCCACATTGCCCCGCCTGGTTGGGCTGGGCTGGCCTGGGCTGGGATTGGGCTGGGCTGATACCCCCCACCACCATCCCCTGTGGTCTTTGTGGAACAGTTGAGGGGTCTAAACTGTGTTGGTCAATCCGCCCGTGGAATGTAACATTCATGTAAATGTCTAAGTCGAGATAATTTAATCAGAATCTGGGGTCGTGACGGTGACTAGGTGGATGTTAACTACTTTGCCTGGTCTACAGGAGGTCGTGGGTTCGATCATGCCCCTGTAGAGATGTTAACTACCTCGCCTGGTCCACAGGAGGTCGTGAGTTCGATCGCGACCCTGTAGAGATATTGACTACCTCGCCTGGTCTACAGGAGGTCGTGGGTTCCATCATGTCCCTGTAGAGATGTTGACTACTTCGCCTGGTCTACAGGAGGTCCTCGCCTGGTCTACAGGAGGTCGTGAGTTCGATCGCGACCCTGTAGAGATGTTAACTACCTCGCCTGGTCTACAGAAGGTCGTGGGTTCGATCCCAACCATGACGCCCCTCTATCAAGTTCAAGTTCATGTATTACGTATAGCCCTGTGAGCCATTCGGCTCTTGAATCTGGTGCAACCGCAACAAACAAAAAACAAAAATATGAACAAGAAAACATCTTAAAGTGAATATGTGACTAAGTGCAAACAGAAAATCTTAGAAAAGACCAAAATATTGCAGAAAAAGTACCGTTACACCAACGCCATGTGCAAAAATCCCAGTGGGATGCAAGTCAAACAACAACAACCACAAGACAACTTAGATTAAGGCCATCAGTCTAACTCTGTACATCAACAAACATGGCAAACCAAAAAAAACGGGCCGAACGAAATCTGTTTAGGCATGCGGTGGCTGGGCATGCGGGTTACATGACCCAGCCAACGCAGCCTTGCCTGCCGGAGGAGCTCACCAATAGGACTTTGTCCAGATCTTTCAAGGATTTGTGAGCTCCACACACAATCCAGCCTGGTTATCCGAGGATGGATCGTAGACAGGCCAGCCTAAATGTTTCTAACCGGTTAAGATGGATCATAGACAGGCCAGCCTAAATGTTTAGGCTGGTCTGTCTAGAATTTCCCTTGGGTGATCATCTCTGCCTGGTGCCTTTCCTGGTCTCGACTCTGGATCTCCTTCAGGACTTCCTCAACAGATGGCACCTCAGCCAGTCACTCACAGGGGGTGACTTCTTCCAATATTTGAGGCACCGCAGCCTCAGCAGTGTCATCCCCACTTTGTGCCATGATGTTTTCCTGGCTGAGGGATTTCCCCTCCCCCAGGACCTCACAGAAATGCTCAGCAAATCTGCAAACCTGTTCCTGGGGATCAGAGATTGGATCACCATTCTTTCCCCTAATGACGGTGATAGGTGTGGCACTACAATTTACGTTTTTGATGGAATTAAACAGCGATGTCTGATCACGGGCTACTGAGGCAGATTCCATCTCCTCAGAAACCCGCGACCACCACCCATCATTGCAGCGCCTCACGGCTCTCAGAACCTCCGAGCGAAGGCTGCGGTAAGCCTCCTCATTCTCTGACGTGGAATGCCGTAGACTATGAGAGTGGGCCTGTCGCTTTTTCTCAGCCAGCCTGAAGACCTCCTCTGTCAGCCAGGGTCTCTGGGGAGGTCTGAACCGCATACCCAAAGCAGCCATTGCAGCTGCATGAGCCACAGTCATTAACCTCGCCCATTTACCCTCTATGTGTATCTGTGACCCTCTGTGACAATTCTCTCTCTCTCTGTCTCTCTTGCGTCTCTGTGTGATCGCTGCTGCTGCTGCTGCTAGCGGCGGCGTCCTTCCGGCAGCAGAGGACATCCACGTGACCGGCGGCGTCTGCGTTCGAAGCGTTTGGGGGCGGCGGGGATGGAGCAGCAGTACGAGTCCGTGGCCGAGTTGGGCGCTGGGGTCTACGGGGCCGCGACGACTTTCAAGGCTCGCGACCTCCGGGACCAGGGCCGCTTTGTGGCGCTGCTCAAGGGCCTGCGCCTGCAGACAGGCGGGGGCCCGGAGGAAGATGCCTGGCAGCTGCTGCAGCTACAGCTGCTCACGAAGCTGGAGCACCCCAACGTGGTGAGGTGGGTGTCTCTCCCACCCCTCGCGCCGCGTCACAATCCCTCGCAATCGTCGCCGCGTCAGCCTCCAATCCTCCACGGTCATCGTGTCTTGGTGTCACTCGCCTTACGTTGTCGCCATCTCCACCGTGGATGGAGTTGGAGCACCCCAACGTGGTGAGGTGGGTGTCTCTCCCACCCCTCGCGCCGCGTCACAATCCCTCGCAATCGTCGCCACGTCAGCCTCCGTCCTCCAATTGTCCACGGTCATCGTGTCTTGAAAAGATTAGGAGACAGATCGTCGTCGTCGTCGTCGTCAAACCGAGATGACTTCTGCGCTCTCTTGCTCTGATGTCTCCGACCCCGACCCCCGACCCCCGACCGGCCTGCCCCAGGCTGCTGGACGTCTTTGTGGATATTCGTGACGAGGGCGGCGCGCGTCACGCCGTGGTCTGTGAGCTCGTAGACCAGGATCTGTCCACCTACCTGGGGAAGTCGCCCCACACACCGTCCCACCACATCAAGGTGCCACCGCCAGCACCACCACCACCCACCCCGTCACTCCCTACCCCACCCCCAAAAGGCAACACCACTCTCAGAGTCTCTGTGTATCTCTATGGGTCTCTGTGTGTCTCTGTGAGTCTCTATGAGTCTCTGTGTGTCTCTGTGTCTCTATGAGTCTCTATGAGTCTCTGTGTGTCTCTGAGTCTCTATGAGTCTCTATGAGTCTCTGTGTGTCTCTGTGTATCTCTGAGTCTCTATGAGTCTACCAGTCTCTGTGTATCTCGCACGCACGTTGCCAGCCGAGCCTCGGAGCGGCTAACGAGTTTACACTCCCCCCCCCCCTCCTTGTGTCGTGACCTTGTGCCGTGCCCTTGCGCCGTGACCTTGCGCCGTGACCTTGTGCCGTGCCCTTGCGCCGTGCCCTTGCGCCGTGACCTTGTGCCGTGACCTTGCGCCGTGACCTTGTGCCGTGCCCTTGTGCCGTGACCTTGTGCCTGTGACCTTGCCGCCGTGACCTTGTGCCGTGACCTTGCGCCGTGACCTTGTGCCGTGACCTTGCGCCGTGCCCAGGAGGTGACGCGCCAGCTGCTGTGTGGGCTGCGCTACCTGCACGGCCACGGCCTGGAGCACCGCGAGCTCACGCCACGCAGCGTCCTGGTGACGGCCTCGGGGCGCGTCAAGATCGCCGGCTGGGGGCTCGGACGCTTCCTGGACAGCGCGAGCAGGGCTCCCACCCCGGCGGTGAGTAGAGAGAGTGAGAGAGAGAGGTCTTCTTGGTTCTTTCGGTAAAGTCGTCACGTAGAAGGGAAGTAATAAAATAATAAAAATAAAACATAATAAAATAATTCTCACGACGTTTCGGCCACAACGCAAGCAGCCGTCCTCAGGTGAAGACCAGGTCTGTCGGGGAGACAGCGTCTGAATCTGTCTTCCGGCCAACACCGGCGACGATTATCTTAACCGGTCCCGGGCCTCCCCTAGGTTGACTCAGCCCCAAAAGAGTACCCGGTGCGGTGCGCGGTAAACATCGCCACCGGGAGACAAAGGCGGCCGGGGCGGTGCTGGCCACCCACCCCCTCGTGTGCCGGCCGTCATAGGCGCTGCTAACGGCACTTGCCCCTACGGTGTGTGAAGGCTACACGGGGGATCTTTGTCTTTGTGTGTGTGCTGCTGTAGGTGTCCCCGTCGTGGTACCGCGCCCCGGAGCTGCTGCTGCTGGGGGTGACCTGCGGCCCGGCCGCGCCGACCTGTGGAGCGTCGGCTGCATCTTTGCTGAGATGTTTACACGCAGGTGCTCCTTGAGCACCGCCACCCGCACACCCACACACCTAGCAACCCACCCACCTAGCAACCCACCCACCTAGCAACCCCACCCACCCACCTAGCAACCCACCCACCTAGCAACCCACCCACCCACCTAGCAACCCACCCACCTAGCAACCCACCCACCCACCTAGCAACCCACCCGCCCACCTAGCAACCCACCCACCCACCTAGCAACCCACCCACCCACCTAGCAACCCACCCGCCCACCTAGCAACCCACCCACCCACCTAGCAACCCACCCACCAAACCACACACCCAGCCACCCACACACCCACCCACCCACCAATCCACCCACCCAGCCACCCACCAACCCACACACCCACCCACCTATCAACCCACCAAACCACCCACCCACCCACCTATCAACCCATCCACCCACCAATCCACCAAACCACCCAGCCACCCACACACCCACCCCACCTATCAACCCACCCACCAACCCACCCACCCACCCACCCACTCACTCACCACCCACCCACACACCCACCCACCACACACCCACCCACCTATCAACCCACCCACCAATCCACAAAACCACCACCCAGCCACACAGCCACCCACCTATCAATCCACCCACCCACCAAACCACCCACACAGCCACCCACCCACCTCTCCCGCACGCAATGTCACCACAGGCCTGGCAGGGTGGCGTCGCCATGGCGCCCGTGCCAGGATAGGTGCCCCCGTGGGTCCGACCGAACACCATGCCACCTCTCCCCCATTGAATTGGTGTTGTTGTTATTATGATGATGTGTCTTTCCGACAGACCTGTTCTTCTGAACACCACCAAGCTTGGCAGCGTATATTTAAGTATATATTTAAGTATATACGCTGCCAAGCCTGGTGGTGCTCATTCAGACGCTGTCTTTCCGACAGACTTGCTCTTCACCGAGGACGGCTGCTTGCGTTGTGGCCGAAACGTCGTGAGAATTGTATTTTATTGCGTTTTATTATTTTATGATTTCCCTTCTACGTGACTTTACCGAAAGAAGCAAAAAGGTTCTAAGCGACGTCGCATCAGGTGACCTCCTTGTCTCCCCTCAACGCAGGCCTCTCTTCCCCGGAGGCTCCGATGTCGATCAGCTGACGAAGATATTCGGGTGAGTAGCTCGTGGCGAGCGTGCCGTGGGGAGCGGCGCGGGGGGCCAATAGACGCCATCTCATTTGTTAGCGGAGAGCAATGTGGGTGGGGAGGGGGGGGAGGAGGTGGGGGGAGGGGGAGAGGGAAGGGGGAGGAGGGGGAGGAGGGAGGGGGAGGAGGGGGGAAGGGGGAGGAGAAGAAGGGGGGGGAGGAGGAGGAGGGGAAGGGGGAGGAGGAGGAGGAGGGGGAAGGAGGGGGGGGAGGGGGAAGGGGGAGGAGAAGAAGGAGGAGGGGGGGGCAGGAGTATTTGGCTGCTGATGTAAATTCCACAACAGCCACTCCGTTGCGCAATCATTGATGAAAGTGGGTTGATAGTCAACAGCCGAATTCTCACCGTCACCTCCGCCGCCCCCCCTTCCCCCCTACCCCCCCCTTACCCCCCCCCTCCCCCGTGTCCCCCATGTCCCAGTCTGCTGGGCGTGCCGAGCCTGGAGGAGTGGCTGCTCGGAGCCTCCCTGCCGCACGGCGCTTTTGCCGGTCTCCACGCTGCCCCGCGGGCCCTGGTCGACTCCACGCCGGAGATGGGGCTGGAGGTCGCGCCGGGCAACGAGAACTTGGCGATGGCGCTGCTGCTGGTGAGACGCGGGCGGATTGTACGCGACGGCAATTGTCGCGCTTCGACGGGGATTACCGTTGAGCGGGCAATAACGCATCGCCTCTCGTCTCTGTGTGTCTGTGTCTCTCTGTGTCTCTCTGTGTGTCTGTGTCTCTCTGTGTGTCTGTGTCTCTCTGTGTCTCTGTGTCTCTCTGTGTCTCTGTCTGTCTCTCTGTGTCTCTCTGTGTCTCTCTGTGTCTCTGTGTCTCTGTATTAACTCTGTGTCTCTGTGTGTCTCTCTGTGTCTCTCTGTGTCTCTCCGCGCCCTCCGCACGCACGGCCGTGCCTCCCGCAGGAGCTGCTGACCTTCAGCCCCCGCAAGCGCATCTCTGCGTCTGTCGCCCTCTTCCATCCGTACTTCTCTGAGGCCGCAGGCGTGGCCACGGGCGAGGCCTAAGGAGTAGGCCCTGGGGCAAGGCCTAAGGAGTAGGCCCCGGGGCGAGGCCTAAGGAGTTTGCGTCCTTTTTTGTTGCCCCACCTTAAGAGGGTCGCTTGTGTTGCGCCCGAAACGTCGTCATTCGATTTGTTTTAATGTTTCGCCGACGTGACTTTACCGAATAAAAAAGCTAAAGGGTAATAAAAGTTAACTCTGAAGCAGCAAAAGAATGGCGAGGTACCTCTTTGTTGTTGTTGTTGTTGTCGTCGTCGTGTTGTTGTTGTTGTTTTCACAAATGTGCAGCGGGCGACTTATTGAGAGCACACTCTCTCGCGTAACGCGGCTGCACACTGGCGATCCTGACACGCAGCCCCATCTCCGGCCTCGCCACGCCAGCTGCCCGTCCTGCCGAATATCCGTCACGAGGTCGGCCACGAAGAGATGATGCCGGCGAGCAGCGACGCAGCCAGCACCACGGCGGCACGAACCGCCGGTCCATCATCCCTCATATCCGCCAAGCGCCACCTCTGGCCACGCCCCCTTTCCAGAACCCTCCAGCCGCTTCCCAGAGGAGCTTCTTGACCGACTCCGCCTTCATCTTCACCCCAGATACGCCCCCCCACCCCCCATATAATGAGGCATTGCGTAATGCACCCATGACCGTAATCACCACTCCAGGCCGACAGGTGTCACCCTATAGTTATAGGTTATTTAAATCCTTTATACTGGTAGGAACGAAGTGAACCAGCCTACAATAGATTATATCGTCCGTCCGATGTCCGATTAGGTGTAGCAACATCGCCCCCTACTGCAAACACTTGGCAGGACCCTACAAAAACCTTTAGACTCAGTGAGGCTTTCCTGGCTAAACAAGTGTAACATTCCCTTATAATTCCCTGAGATAGTTTTTAATGAAAACATTTAAATTACAAATTAACTCACAGCGGCCTAAAGCCTACAGCTAGGCCTAAAGCCTAGAACTAGGCCTCAAACTCTCCCTTCGTATCGTACCCCCGCCATTTCATTTTATTATAGCCATTCATTTGTTCGTTCCTACCAGCCCACCCCGCAGGGACCTGTTCTAAACGGAATCAGCACATCAAATTAAATCCGCAGAGGAGGGGAAGACGGGTCCCAAGCATGCGACACTCACAACCATCAGTGGCAGATACTCGGCCGAGAGAGTCGAGAGAGAGAGGAAGAGACTTTTCAGGACTTTATTTCCGCTAAAACATTAACAAAAAACCATTACGGGGAAAAAACACACGTAAATTGTAAATCGATAAAACATCAAACTCTTTAACAGCTGTGTGTGCACGAACTACACGTGGCACAGGGATAGAGGCTGTGCAAACGAGGCGGTGCACGGACATCTCCGTGTGTAGCAAAGTCGCTACGTGAGTGGGTGAGTGTGTGAACAGATGAGTGGGTGAGTGTGTGTGTGAACAGGTGAGTGAGCGAGTGGGTGTGTGAGGTGAGTGGGTGGAGGTGAGTGTGTGAGGTGAGTGGGTGAGCGAGTGTGTGGGTGGGTGAGTGGGTGAGCGAGTGAGTGGGTGTGTGAGTGGGTGAGCGAGTGTGTGGGTGGGTGAGTGGGTGAGGTGGGTGTGTGAGGTGAGTGGGTGAGCGAGTGTGTGGGTGGGTGAGTGGGTTTTTCTATTTGATGAATCAAAATGCGATGTGAAAAAATATTTTTTTCTCCCCGACATTTTCAAAACGAAATGGCGTTGACGCGTCAAACACCTGAAATCATTTTTTTTTTACGGATTCAGTTGTCGGTTTTCATTAAAGTGTAATGACAGGGTCACGCCTGGCGGGGTCACGGGTCACACCTGGTGACGTCACGGGGTCACACCTGGTGACGTCACGGGGTCACGCCTGGCGAGGTCACGGGGGTCACACCTGGCGAGGTCACGGGGTCACGCCTGGTGACGTCACGGGGTCACGCCTGGTGATGTCACGGGGTCACACCTGGCGGGGTCACGGGGTCACGCCTGGTGACGTCACGGGGTCACACCTGGTGATGTCACGGGGTCACACCTGGGGGGTCACGGGGGTCACGCCTGGTGACGTCACGGGGTCACACCTGGCGAGGTCACGGGGTCACGCCCGCTGGCCTGGGAAGGGATTCACGGGTACGGCCACAGAGGCAACAACCGATCAACGTGAGCACGTCGAGTGAGCGGGCGGGCAACTTGCGGTTTGACGGTGAACACGGCAGAGCGGACGTGAGCTTCAGAGCGAACGCCGAGCGGTGGGATGCCGTCCGCGGCCTGACGAACGCCGCCGCGACGGCCACGCGGCACTACGGGTGCGTGCCGCTCGTCGGCAGGCGCGCGGCGACCGGCTGCCGGGGCGCGGGGAAGTCGCCGGGATACGCCGGGAGGTTCCGGACGGGGCAGCCGGGAGGCAGCGTGGCGGCGGGGACCGGGCCCACCCTCAGGGGGTTGGCGTCGCCGAGGATTTCGTAGAGAAGGCCGCTGGCCACTTCGCGAGCTCCTTCCGCGCTGGAGCTCAGCACCGCGGGGAAGAAGCCGCTGCCTTCCCGCATCATCCCGGGAACGGAGACCTTGTACAGGAGGCCCATGGGCCTGCCGGGCTCCGAGTGAGCGTGCAGTTCGAAGGTCGCGTGGCCCACGCCGGCGCTCCGTAGCAGCGCCTGCAAACGCGTCTCCCACGACAAGACGGCCGTCTCCGGCAGCTCGTCCAGACCGATTGGCGTGGGCCACGGGTGGTGAGGTGCCCGCCAGAGCAGCGTGTGCGCCGCCCAGCCCACAAACAGGTTGTGCGGGGCCTTGTCGGAGACGGCGCACTCCGGCGGCGGGAGGCCTGGGACTGCCGCCACCTCCTCCTCGTCTTCCATTGCCTCCTCCTCCCCCCCACCTCCTCCTCCCCACCTCCCACCTCCTCCTCCACCGCCTCCTCCCCCCCTTCCTCGTCGTCTTCCGTTGCCACCGCCGCGGCAGCAGCAGCAGCAGCCGCCGCCCCCGGGTCTCGCTGCGGGATGGCCCAGTCCACGTGGATGTCTCGGCCCCACAGCCGGAAGGAGTACGGCAGCAGCACCCTGCGGGCCATGCAGGCCGCGCGGTGGCTCTCGTATTCGACGAGCGCGAAGCCTCGGCTGTGGCTCCTGTCGTGGCGACAGAAGCGCATCTGGACGTCCACGACGCCCTCCGTGACGTCGCTCATCGCCGCCATCACCTCGGCCCGCGTCTTGACCTTCGGCAGCCCCGCCAAGAAGAGGCGGCGATTGTCGACGCTCACGGAACCGCGATCCGTCGGCCCGGGCGGATCTCCAAGTCGTGGAGTCTCCTGACGGCGTCCGCGGCTTGCGAGCGCGTCGCGAAGGTGGCGAAGGCGTAGCCGCGGTTCTCTCCGTGGTACGTCATCATGAGGCGCAGCTGGTACAGCCGCCCCACCGCCTCCAGCACGGGCACCAGCTCGTCCTCGTAGAGGTCGCACGGGATCCTCGCCAGGAACACCTCGCAGCCGCGGGCGGGAGGGGGCCCTGCCAGTCGGGCGGCGGTCCCAGCTTCCTCTGTCCGTTCTCCTGGACGATGTTGTAGCCCGTGCGCAACACGAGGTCCAGAAGGTCCCTCTCCACGCAGCTCATGATGTCGAGCATCGGCGGCTTTGTCCACGGCGGCGGTGACGACGGGGCAGCGGCTTGGGGCCCGTTGGAGCCCTTGACACTCACCGGCGCAGAAGCCTCGTGCCGACAAAGCCACGGCGGGGGCGGAATCAACTCGTGAAAAGGCGGGAACTCGCTCGGGCCAAGCCTACAGGCCCAGCAGTGGAGAGAGGAAGAGAGAGTGGAGAGACGGATGGAGAGAGAGCTACCTTTGTAAACTCGGAAAATCACAATAAAATAGAAACCCAAGAAACTGTGTCTTGACCTTTGAACCGCCCTGTATAATGACCCCTCACCCCCAGTAGACGACCTGGTACCCCTCCTCACTCATCCACTCACTGACCCATCCACGCACCTCACACACCCAGTCGCTCACACACTCACCTCACACACTCACCCACCCACTCGCTCACACACTCACCCACCCACTCACCCGCACACCCACTCGCTCACACACTCACCCACCCACTCACCCGCACACCCACTCGCTCACACATCACCTCACACACTCACCCACCCACTCACCCGCACACCCACTCGCTCACACACTCACCTACACACTCACCTGCACACTCGCTCACACACTCACCCACACACTCACCTCACCCACTCGCTCACACACTCACCCACCCACTCACCCGCACACCCACTCGCTCACACACTCACCCACCCACTCACCCGCACACCCACTCGCTCACACACTCACCTCACACACTCACCCACCCACTCACCCGCACACCCACTCGCTCACACACCCACCCACTCACCCGCACACCCACTCGCTCACACACTCACCCACCCACCCACTCGCTCACACACCCACCCACTCACCCACCCGCACACCCACTCGCTCACACACTCGCTCACACACTCACCCACCCACTCACCCACCCACTCACCCGCACACCCACTCGCTCACTCACTCACCTCACACACTCACCTCACACACTCACCCGCCACTCACCCGCACACTCACCCGCACACACACCCGCACACTCACCCGCACACTCACCCGCACACTCACCCGCACACTCACACCACTCACCCCCCACTCACCTGCACACACACTCACCTCACACACTCACCCACCCACTCACCCACACACCCACTCGCTCACACACTCTCCCACCCACTCACCTCACCCACTCACCTCACCCACTCACCTCACCCACTCACTGATGATGATGAGAGAGAGAGACACGCAGACTCCAAATATACAACAGTAGGCGTCGCCAGGGCCGGGATCGAACCCACGACCTCCTGCATACCAGGCGAGGTAGTTAACATCTCCTAGCCACCGTGATGATGATGAGAGAGACACACAAACTCCAAATATACAGCAAGGATCTTCAGTATCCGGATCAAACCCACGACCTCCTGCATACCAGGCGAGGTAGTTAACATCTCCTAGCCACCGTGATGATGATGAGAGAGACACACAAACTCCAAATATACAGCAAGAATCTTCAGTTCGGGATCAAACCCACGACCTCCTGCATACCAGGCGAGGGAGTTAACATCTCCTAGCCACCGTGATGATGAGAGAGAGACACAAACTCCAACTCCAAATTAAGTTTGAATGTTTGCGTGTCGTTAAACCGGCCATCAGCCGACAGCCAATTCGCAAGGTTTATCACGTGACATACCGTGCCAATCTGTCACTGGAGCAGCACTAACCGGTTGTGTGTTGGAGTGTCTGTGTGTACACACTGTGTGTGTCTGTGTGTGTGTACACTGTGTGTGTGTGTACAATGTGTGTGTCTGTGTGTGTGTCTGTCTGACACTGTGTATGTGTGTCTGTGTGTGTGTACACTGTGTGTCTGTGTGTACACTGTGTGTGTGTACACACTGTGTGTGTCTGTGTGTTTGTCTGTGTGTGTGTCTGTGTGTGTGTGTACAATGTGTGTGTGCACAGTGTGTGTGTGTATACTGTGTGTGTGTACAGTGTGTGTGTGTACAGTGTGTATGTGTGTCTGGGTGTGCATGTGTGTGTGTGTACACTGTGTGTGTACAGTGTGTGTGTGTGTACACTGTGTGTCTGTGTGTACACTGTGTGTGTGTACACACTGTGTGTGTCTGTGTGTGTGTTGTCTGTCTGTGTGTGTACACTGTGTGTGTGTGTACACTGTGTGTGTGTACACTGTGTGTGTGTACAATGTGTGTGTGTACACTGTGTGTGTATGTGTGTGTGTGTACACTGTGTGTGTATACACTCAGTGTGTGTGTGTGCACTGTGTGTGTATATACACTGTGTGTGAGGTGTGTGTACACTGTGTGTGCACTGTGTGAGTTGCTGTGTGTACACTGTGTGTGAGATGCTGTGTGTACACTGTGTGTGTACAATGTGTGTGTACTTGTGTGTGTGTACACTGTGTGTGTGCACTGTGTGTGTGTACACTGTGTGTGTGTACACTGTGTGTGTACAATGTGTGTGTACACTGTGTGTGTGCACTGTGTGTGTGTGTGTACACTGTGTGTGTGTACACTGTGTGTGTACATTGTGTGTGTGTGCACTGTGTGTGTGTACACTGTGTGTGTACACTGTGTGTGTGTGTACACTGTGTGTGTGTACACTGTGTGTGTGTGTACACTGTGTGTGGTGTACACTGTGTGTGTGTGTACACTGTGTGTTGTTGTACACTGTGTGTGTGTACACTGTGTGTGTTCACCACGCCCGGCGGACCCGTTATTCGATCCCGACTCCTGCCGGGGGAGGCGCTCCGGGCGCGGCGGGTCCGCTAGGAAAACTCGGGATGGCCCGAGGCCGACTAGGCCGCAGTCTTCCCTCCCCTCTGTTCTAGATGGTGACGGTGTTGCTGATGATGATGCTGTTGTTGTTGATGCTGATGATGTTGTTGATGTTGATGTTGTTGATGATGTGTTTTGTTGATGTTGTTGATGTTGTTGTTGATGTTGCTGTTGTTGTTGTTGCTGATGTTGTTGTTGATGCTGATGATGATGTTGATGCTGATGTTGTTTTGTTGATGCTGATGATGATGTTGATGCTGATGTTGTTGTTGATGCTGCTGATGATGTTGTTGATGCTGATGATGTTGTTGTTGATGTTGCTGATGATGTTGTTGATGCTGATGATGTTGTTGATGCTGCTTCTGATGATGTTGATGATATTGCTGCTGATGCTAGGGTGGTGATGATGTTGCTGATGATGGTGTAGATGATGTTATTAATGATGTTGCTGATGCTGATGATGTTGTTGATGCTGATGATGTTGTTGTATATGATGGTGTAAATGATGTTTATTGATAATGTTGATGATCGCATACATCAACATAATTTATTAATTTATTCAGTTAGGGTAGCCTCTCATTGTGGGAGGGAGGGTCTTGTACCCCAGAAGTGACGTCATGTCATCTGCTGCCGCGTGACGTCACGTCATCTGCTGCCGCGTGACGTCATCTGCTGCCGCGTGACGTCACGAGCTAACAGGAAGCTGGAGGTCCGCGTGTGAACTGCAATCCGAGGTGAGAAATTTCATTGCGGTTGTTGTTGTTGTTGTGGTTGTTGTTGTTGTTGTTGTGGTTGTTGTTGTTTACCAAGCTAGAGCCTCGCTCTCTCTCTCGTAGGGATGTCACTAGAGCAGCAGCAGCTTGTGAATCGATGTCCAAGTTGGAACTTTACAACGCGGGGCCTAGACACGCGGGGCCTTGCCTCCTGCCCTCGCCTGGTCGCGTTTGCTTTAATTCCCTCCCTTAAGTTTAATTTGTCTTCACGCGGCTCGCTACTTTGTCACTTTGGTTTATTGTAGATATTAACGCAGTTTTTTTTTCGTTTTTTACCAGCCCAAGCCCGCCTGAGCTGCTGTACCGCTCTTGTTTACAGAAGCTACCTGCCCACAACAACAACAAGGTGGGTGGGTTTTGTCAACGCGTGTGTCATGTTTTGACTTAAAACTTTCGTAACTGCAGCAATTCATATTCTTGGTTCTTTCGGTGAAGTCACGGAGATAGAAAATTTATAAAAATAACAATAATAAAATGAATAAAAGTAAACAAAATTGTAAATAAATAAAAAAAACCCACGACGTTTCGATCGCAACAAGTGGCATTTATTTGATGTTATTATCTGTTGTTATTGTCTATCTACGTGACTTTACCGAAAGAACCAAGAATACGTGTGGAAATGTGTATCGGTCAAAGACGCTAAACGTGCTGATGTTGACTCTAAATGTGGAGGGGAAACCCGGGAGATTCGGAGGAAAATCCACGCGACCACGGAGAGAGAGACACGCAAACTCCAAATATACAGCAGCAGCAGCAGGCGTCAGGGTCGGGATCGAACCCACGACTTCCTGTATACCAGGTGAGGTAGTTAACATCTCACCACGGAGAGAGAGAGAGACACGCAAACTCCAAATATACAGCAGCAGGCGTCAGGGTCGGGATCGAACCCACGACTTCCTGTATACCAGGCGAGGTAGTTAACATCTCACCACGGAGAGAGAGAGAGAGACACGCAAACTCCAAATATACAGCAGCAGGCGTCAGGGTCGGGATCGAACCCACGACTTCCTGTATACCAGGCGAGGTAGTTAACATCTCACCACGGAGAGAGAGAGAGAGACACGCAAACTCCAAATATACAGCAGCAGCAGGCGTCAGGGTCGGGATCGAACCCACGACTTCCTGTATACCAGGCGAGGTAGTTAACATCTCACCACGCAGAGAGAGAGAGAGACACGCAAACTCCAAATATACAGCAGCAGGCGTCAGGGTCGGGATCGAACCCACGACTTCCTGTATACCAGGCGAGGTAGTTAACATCTCACCACGGAGAGAGAGAACACGCAAACTCCAAATATACAGCAGCAGCAGGCGTCAGGGTCGGGATCGAACCCACGACTTCCTGTATACCAGGCGAGGTAGTTAACATCTCACCACGGAGAGAGAAGACACGCAAACTCCAAATATACAGCAGCAGGCGTCAGGGTCGGGATCGAACCCACGACTTCCTGTATACCAGGTGAGGTAGTTAACATCTCACCACGGAGAGAGAGAGAGAGACACGCAAACTCCAAATATACAGCAGCAGGCGTCAGGGTCGGGATCGAACCCACGACTTCCTGTATACCAGGTGAGGTAGTTAGCATCTCACCACGGAGATACGAGGGCTTCCAGGCATATTTATGACCATTTGCCCTCTCATTGTGTGCAATAACAGCTGTGTGATGAATTTGGGAAACTTTTTCACGACATTATGAATATATGAATAAGTATAGACGTGTAAGTCACGTGTGACTGTGTTTTTGCATTCATCTGTGCCTCGATACTGACGTGTAGGTGGTGTGGATATTATTTTTTTCTGTCTACAGCTGTCGCTTGGTCTGATGGAGCAAAGGCAGTCAGCACAGCTCGGTACGGCAAGGCAACAATGCGACCAGCGTGGATACAGCACGGAGCGGACTGTAAATTTGACACACCACCAGAGAGCACACACAGGAGAGAAACCCTTCAAGTGCACTGTGTGTGGGAAGGCATTTGCATGTCCATCTGCTCTTCAGACCCACCAGAGAGCACACACAGGAGAGAAACCCTTCAAGTGCAGTGTGTGTGGGAAGACGTTTGCACATTCATCAAATCTTCATGTACACCAGAGAACACACACGGGAGAGAAACCCTTCAAGTGCAGTGTGTGTGGAAAGGCATTTTCACTGTCATCTTCTCTTATAAAACACCAGAGAACACACACGGGAGAGAAACCCTTCAAGTGCAGTGTGTGTGGGAAGGCATTTTCACGGTCATTTTCTCTTAAAAAACACCAGAGAACACACACAGGAGAGAAACCCTTCAAGTGCACTGTGTGTGGGAAGGCATTTACACAGTCATCAAATCTTAAAAACACCAGAGAACCCACACGGGAGAGAAACCCTTCAAGTGCAGTGTGTGTGGGAAGGCATTTTCACGGTCATCTTCTCTTATAAAACACCAGAGAACACACACGGGAGAGAAACCCTTCAAGTGCAGTGTGTGTGGGAAGGCGTTTGCACAATCACCACATCTTCAAGCACACCAGAGAACCCACACGGGAGAGAAACCCTTCAAGTGTACTGTGTGTGGGAAGGCATTTTCACGGTCATCTTCTCTTATAAAACACCAGAGAACACACACGGGAGAGAAACCCTTCAGGTGCACTCCGTGCGGGAAGGCGTTTACACAGTCAGAACATCTTCATGTACACCAGAGAATGCACAAGCATCAGAATATCCACCAGGAGTGGAGTCTGAAATCAGCTTGTGAAAGTCAAAGTGCTGCAATGAGCCCATCCCTCATCAAACAAGAACCGGAAGAAAATCCCAGCTTGGACACTTTTAAAGGTAACGAGGTGAAATATGAAGAGGTGAAGGTGAAATTTGAAGAGGTGATGGTGAAGAGCGAAGAAGTGAAGATAAAATGTGAAGATGATGATTCAAATCCAGAATGGGACCTTCACATCGATGGAGGCAACGTGAAGCAGGAGGAGAATTCTGACTGTGAGGCAGAGTAAGGCAACTCCAAGCATCTTCTTGGTTCTTTCGGTAAAGTCACGTAGAAGGGAAGTAATACAATAATACAAATAAAACATGATCAAATAATTCTCACGACGTTTCGGCCACAACGCAAGCAGCCGTCCTTAGGTGAAAGAACCAAGAAGATTAATCCCTGCAGTCACGAAAGCTTTAAATCGAAACTCCCAGCAGTTTGTGGAGGTGTGGGTGGACTTCCTAGACAACACAAAGTCAAATGGAGACCCGGTAGATGTGTCAGCCTGAGACGATGTCGCTGCAATAGATGCACCTTTGTCACAGGCCTTTAATGACAATAACGTGAAGTTGAACACTCAGTTCCTAGGTTCAACCTGCAGGGTAAGAGCGAGTGGCCAGTTACTGCAGCTACATACTATTAACACTCCTTCCCTTTGTTAATGCTACCCCTATCCCCTTCCTTTGATGCTGCTAATTCTGCATAATGCACGGGCATAAGTAGTACTAATCACATACCTGCATTTCTCATAAATATGCTAAATGCCTCTTGATTTGCAAATTCCTTTGTCAAGGCACCCAGCTTATATATATGCTCCAAGCTCGTGTGCTGTTTCATTCAGACGCTGTCACCTCGACAGACCTGGTTTTTACCTGAGGACGGCTGCTTGCGTTGTGGCCGAAACGTCGTGAGAATTGTTTCATTTTTATTATTTTATTACTTCCCTTCTACGTGACGACTTTACCGAAAGAAGCAAGACGAGTGGCCAGTCTTAGTGGACCTGTGGGTTGAGTCAATCTCTCACCAGGAGCGAGAGCCAATAAGCCCCCAAGCATTCACGATGTTCTCATCATAATTGCTGTTGCATGGTGCTTGTCTGAAACACTCGAAGAGCATCCCCAAGTAGCAGCTGCCCCTGTGTGGCAGAAGGTGGTTGCCCTGCACCGGCCTGCGTGTTGTCAAGAGCCTGTCAGTAGGGGGCGATGATTGATCTGTTATCTCAGCTGTGTCGTTAGTCGGTAATGTTTAGAATTAGCTACATTTTTGACCCAGACGCCAACTTGCAAAGGCCTACTCGTTTTGAATTGCACAATTGTGTGTTTCACATCCACTGTTCAGTAGAGGGTGCATTCTTTAAATAGCTCCTTGTTAATAAGATGTTATCTAAACTATATTGTTCAATTTTGGAAGAACGTAATCAACCAGGTAGGGTGTTGACTGTTGTGTTGGCTGACTCTTGTGTTGTGTTGCATTATATTTCTAAGTTCACTGTTTTCTAATTCACTTGTTGTACCTGACGATGGTTGCTTGTGTTCCAATCGAAACGTCGTATTCTATTAAATTTCGTTCTACGTGACTTTACTGAAAGAACCAGAGAATAAGATGTTATCTGATGCAGTATATTTCACTGCAGTTATTAAATTTTGTGCATATGCCTGTCAATAATTTAGAATGAATACTTGTCTGATTGTGTGCGTACATGTAACACACACTGTACGTACACAATGTACACACAGAGTACACACAGAGTACACACACAGTGTACACACACACAGTGTACACATACACACATAGTGTACACACACGCACAGTGTACACACACACAGTGTACACACACACACAATGTACACACACGCACTGTGTATACACAGTGTACACACACACAGTGTACACACACACACAGTGTACACACAGACAGTGTATATACACACACACAGTGTACACACACAGTGTACACACACTGTACACACACACTGTGTACACACACACACAGTGTACACACACACAGTGTGCACACACACAGTGTACACACACAGTGTACACACACACAGTGTACACACACACACAGTGTACACACACACTGTGTACACACACACAGTGTACACACACACACAGTGTACACACACACAGTGTGCACACACACAGTGTACACACACACACAGTGTACACACACACAGTGTACACACACCCAAGGGGTCTCTGTTCAAGAGATGGAGCAATGGAAAATGGATCTAAATCAACTTAGACTCCAACCCCGCTCTGTGACGTCACCACTCAGCATTACGTCATCCGCGTGGAACGCCAGGGGAGGTGTACCTCGCTAGTGACGTCATGTCACCAAGGATTTCACCCCCCTCTGCCCAGTCCCCTGCGCTCTTGAACGTGACGTCACCTCCGCCTCGGTCACTGCAGAGATCGTTCCAGTTGCCAATCCTTATTTGGGCAAAGCCACGCCCAGTGACTGGCGGCTCATTAACATAAAGAGTTCGTTAAAGACGTCACCAGTTTATTGCGACGGTCTCATTAACATAATTTATTCATATTCTCATTTAGTTACAGAGCCGCTCGTTGTAGGAGGGGCGTGTCTCGTGCCCAGGAAGTGACGTCATGTCACCTACTACCGCGTGACGTCACGGGGTAACAGGAAGCTGTCGCCCCGCGCGTGCAGTGAAATCCGAGGTGAGAAATTCTCATCGTCGTGGTGGTTGTTGTTGTGGTTGTTGTTGTGGTTGTTGTTGTTGTGGTTGTTGTTTACCAAGGTAGAGCCTCGCTCTCTCTCTCTCTCGTAGGGATGCCACTAGAGCAGCAGCAGCAGCTTGTGAATCGATGTCCAAGTTGGAACTTTACAACGCGGGGCCTAGACACGCGGGGCCTTGCCTCCTGCCCTCGCCTGGTCGCGTTTGCTTTAATTCCCTCCCTTAAGTTTAATTTGTCTTCACGCGGCTCGCTACTTTGTCACTTTGGTTTACTGTAGATATTAACGCAGTTTTTTTTTCGTTTTTTTACCAGCCCAAGCCCGCTTGAGCTGCTGTACCGCTCTTGTTTACAGAAGCTACCTGCCCACGACAACAACAAGGTGGGTGGGGTTTTGTCAACGTGTGTCAATGTTTTGACTTAAAACTTTAGTAACTGCAGCAATTCATATTCTTGGTTCTTTCGGTGAAGTCACGTAGATGGAAAATTTAGTAAAAATAACATAATAAAATGAATAAAAGTAAACAAAATTGTAAATAAATAAATCCACGACGTTTCGATCGCAACACAAGTGTCCTTTATTTGATTTTATTATCTGTTGTTATTGTCTATCTACGTAACTTTACCGAAAGAACCAAGAATACGTGTGGAAATGTGTATCGGTCAAAGACGCTGCACGCGTGCTGATGTTGACTCTAAATGTGGAGGGCAAACCCGGGAGATTCGGAGGAAAATCCACGCGACCACGGAGAGAGAGAGACACGCAAACTCCAAATATACAGCAGCAGCAGCAGGCGTCAGGGTCGGGATCGAACCCACGACTTCCTGTACACCAGGCGAGGTAGTTAACATCTCACCACGGAGAGAGAGAGACACGCAAACTCCAAATATACAGCAGCAGGCGTCAGGGTCGGGATCGAACCCACGACTTCCTGTATACCAGGCGAGGTAGTTAACATCTCACCACAGAGAGAGAGAGACACGCAAACTCCAAATATACAGCAGCAGGCGTCAGGGTCTGGATCGAACCCACGACTTCCTGTATACCAGGTGAGGTAGTTAACATCTCACCACGGAGATACGAGGGCTTCCAGGCATTTTTATGACCATTTGCCCTCTCATTGTGTGCAATAACAGCCTGTGTGATGAATTTGGGAAACTTTTTCACTACATCATGAATATATGAATAAGTATAGACGTGTAAGTCACGTGTGACTGTGTATATGCATTACTCTGTGTCTGACGTGTAGGTGGTGTGGATATAATTTTTTTCTGTCTGCAGCTGTCGCTTGGTCTGATGGAGCAAAGGCGCTCAGCACAGCTCAGTACGGCAAGGCAACAATGCGACCGGCGTGGATACAGCACGGAGCGGACTGGAAATTTGACACAGCACCAGAGAACTCACGCAGGAGAGAAACCCTTCAAGTGCAGTGTGTGTGGGAAGGCATTTTCACGGTCATATTATCTTAAAAGACACCAGAGAGCACACACGGGAGAGAAACCCTTCAAGTGTAGTGTGTGTGGGGTGGCATTTTCACAGTCAAATAATCTTAAAAGATACCAGAGAACACACACAGGAGAGAAACCTTTCAAGTGTACTCTGTGCGGGAAGGCATTTGCACAGTCATCTTCTCTTAAAAAACACCAGAGAATACACACGGGAGAGAAACCCTTCAAGTGCAGTGTGTGTGGGAAGGCACTTTCACGGTCATCTGTTCTTAAAAGACACCAGAGAACACACACAGGAGAGAAACCTTTCAAGTGTACTCTGTGCGGGAAGGCGTTTTCTTTTTTACATCATCTCGTAAGACACCAGAGAACACACACGGGAGAGAAACCCTTCAAGTGCAGTGTGTGTGGGAAGGCATTTGCACATTCATCTACTCTTGTAACACACCAAAGAACACACACGGGAGAGAAACCCTTCAAGTGCACTGTGTGTGGGAAGGCATTTTCACAGTCATCTTCTCTTATAAAACACCAGAGAACACACACGGGAGAGAAACCCTTCAAGTGCACTGTGTGTGGGAAGGCACTTTCACGGTCATCAGATCTTAAAAGACACCAGAGAACACACACGGGAGAGAAACCCTTCAAGTGCATTCTGTGCGGGAAGGCGTTTTCAGATTCTTCCAATCTTCAAGTACACCAGAGAAGACACAAGCATCAGAAGATCCACAAGGACTGGAGTGTGAAATCAGCTTGTGAAAGTCAAAGTGCTGCAATGAGCCCATCCCTCATCAAACAAGAACCGGAAGAAAATCCAAGCTTGGACACTTTTAAAGGTACCAAGGTGAAATATGAAGAGGTGAAGGTGGAATGTGAAGAAGTGATGGTGAAGAGTAAAGAAGTGAAGGTAAAGTGTGAAGATGAAGATTCAAGTCCAGAATGTGACCTTCACATGGATGGAGGCAACGTGAAGCAGGAGGAGAATTCTGACTGAGGCAGAGCGAGGCAACTCCCAGCAGTTTGTGGAAGTGGATGTGTCGGTGGACTTCCTCCGAGACAATACAAAGTGAAATGGAGACCCGGTAAATGTGTAAGCCAGAGACGATGTCGCTCCAATAGATGCACCTTTGTCACAGGCCTTTAATGACAATAACGTGAAGTTGAACACTCAGTTCCTAGGTTCAATCTGCAGGGTAAGGGTGGCCAGTCTTTGTGGACCTGTGTGTTGGGTAGATCTCTGAGAGCCAATAAGCTCCCAAGCATTCACGATGTTATAATTGCTTTTACATGGTGCTAACTTAATCCGCTCAGCAACTCGGAGTTTTGTATCGTACCTCGTCTCAAACATTCTAAGAGCACCCCAAGTAGCAGCTGCCCCTGTGTGGCACAAGGTGGTGGCCCTGCACCGGCCTGCGTGTGGACAAGAGCCTGTTAGTAGGGGGCGATGATTGATCTGTCATCTCAGCTGTGTCGTTAGTAGGTAATGTTTAGAATTTGCTACATTTTTGACCCAGACGCCAACATGCAAAGGCCTACTCGTTTTGAATTGCACAATTGTGTGTTTCACATCCACTGTTCAGTAGAGGGTGCATTCTTTAAATAGCTCCTTGTTAATAAGATGTTATCTAAACTAAATTTTTCAATTTTGGCAGAACGTAATCAACCAGGTAGGGTGTTGACTGTTGTGTTGGCTGACTCTTGTGTTGTGTTGCATTATATTTCTAAGTTCACAATGTTTTCTCATTTACTTGTTGTACCTGACGATGGTTGCTTGTGTTCCAATCGAAACGTCGTATTCTATTAAATTTCGTTCTACGAGACTTTACTGAAAGAACCAGAGAATAAGATGTCATCTGATGCAGTATATTTCACTGCAGTAATTAAATGTGCATATGCCTGTCAATAATTTAGAATGAATACTTGTCTGATTGTGTGCGTACATGTAACGCACACTGTACGTACACAATGCACACACAGTGTACACACAGTGCACCCACAGTGTACACAGTGTGTGTGTGTGTACACACACTGTGTACACACACTATACGCACACATTGTACTCACACACTGTGCACACACTGTGCACACACTGTACACACACAATGTGTACACACAAAGTGTACACACGCACACAGTGTACAGTGTGCGTGTGTACACACGCACAGTGTACACACGCACAGTGTACACACGCACAGTGTACACACGCACAGTACACACACACACACAGTGTACACACACACAGTGTACACACACACGCACAGTGTACACACAGTGTACACACACACTGTGCACACACACACAGTGTACACACACTGTGTACACACACAATAATGTCCACGTTGTAGTTGCTCAGCTCACACACCCAAGGGGTCTCTGTTCAAGAGA
The DNA here is from genome assembly GCF_018977255.1 of Callorhinchus milii. NCBI lineage: Eukaryota > Metazoa > Chordata > Chondrichthyes > Chimaeriformes > Callorhinchidae > Callorhinchus > Callorhinchus milii. Next base: position 68,788 of record NW_024704888.1, read on the forward strand.
TGGAGCAATGGAAATTTAATCTAAAAACTTAAACTCCAATCCAGCTCTGTGACGTCACACTCCACCACGCTCTTGTGGTGCGTGACGTCACCTCCGCGATGGTCACTGCTGAATCTGTGGGAGGGGAGTGTCTTGTATCCCGGAAGTGACGTCATGTCACTTTCTGCTGCCGCGTGACGTCACGAGGTAACAGGAAGCTGCCCGCTCCTCGCTTTTTCTGAAATCTGAGATGATAAATTCTCGTGGTGGTTTGTGGTTGTTGTTTACCAAGGTAGAGCCTCTCGTAGGGATGTCAATTGAGTAGCATTGGAATCGATGTCCAGGTTGGAACATCACAAGGCGCGGCCTGGCCACGCGGGGCCTTGCCTCCTGCCCTCGCCTGAGTTAGTTTAAATTAATGTGTCTTCACGCGGCTCGCCACTTTGTAACTCTGTTTTATTGTTACAGTGAGGGGACAAGTATTTGATCTAAATTTAGATTTAAATCTTCTTTCGTGACTGCAGGGATTCAACTTCTTGGTTCTTTCGGTAAAGTCGTCACGTAGAAGGGAAGTAATAATATAATAAAAAATAAAACATAAAAATAATTATATTACTATTATATTATTTAATTGTTTTATTTTTGTTGTTTTATTACTTACCTTCTACGTGACTTTACCGAAAGAACCAAGAAAAAGTATTTGATCCCCTGCTGATTGTGTACGTTTGCCCACTGACAATGAAATGATGAGTCTATAATTTTAATGGTAGGTTTATTTGAACAGTGAGAGACAGAATAACAACAACAAAATCCAGAAAAACGCGTCAAAATGTTAAAAATTGATTTGCATTTTAATGAGGGAAATAAGTATTTGACCCCCTCAGCAAAACATGACTTAGTACTTGGTGGCAAAACCCTTGTTGGCAATCACAGAGGTCAGACGTTTCTTTATGTTGGCCACCAGGTTTGCACACATCTCGGGAGGGATTTTGTTCCACCTGTTGTGTATGTACCCCCTTTTTATTTTTTTAAATATTATTTTTTTTAAGAATTATTCTGCCAACATAGATAATATCGTTTTTTTTTAATAGACGCGGCCACGTGGGAACGAACACGCCCCCACACTTCCACAGAGGCCCCCACACTTCCACAGACGCGCGCATACCTCATTTCAAAGGAGAGAGGACATGAAAGGGGGGGCAATAAGGTAATAAAAAAAAACTCCCCTAAATTCACACAAGAGGAACAAGGGAGGGGGGGAATTGCAGGCGGGGGGTTGCAGAACCAGGAGACACGGAGGAAGAGATAATTATATTCTTAACAAAGAAACAGCATCAACGACAAAAAGCACAGATGGATCTTTGAACCATGTTAAATACACAAGTTACCAACTTAACCATAAAGATTAAGCAAACAGTATCCATCCTCACTCCAATTGAAAACCAGACAAAAATTGCACCAGAATCGCGACCCATCATTGTTAATTAAGTACTGACATTATTTACCTTTAAAGAATATCTACACGACCGGGCCGAAGCATCAAAGAATAATTATGGCATCTATTTCGCTCCAAAACAAATTCCTAGCCGGGATATCAGATCAAATAATCACAAGAAGTCAAATAATAAGTACGGAATTAAAGTAGAAGAGAAATCAAGGGCGGAGAAGGCTCTCAAAATTAACCAAACACAACACCCATGGGAAGCGAGCAACACGGCCGCCTTTGTCTTTCCGAGAGGATCACGACACACAGGCACCAAGCCAGGAAATGACACCCATAAAAGTTGGGGCAAGGGCTCAAAGCTAATAAACACGTCTTCGAATAAATAAGCGCATGCGCCGGGTGCTCCCACCGTGGAAACAACCGCCTTTGTCTCCCCACAACACGGACAAACACGCACGCGAAACACACGGACAAACACGCACGCGAAACACACGGACGGACACACACACGGACGCAGATGGTCCACCCCCACAGGAAGGTTTTATGACACAGCTTTTGAACAACTCGGGAAGCCGAGTGGAAGTTTCCGATATAAACCGAAGGAAAATCCATACATCACAGAGATCGACAGGGGCTCTGGCCTCCCATCACAGTTCGTCAGGGGCTCTGGCCCCCATCACAGAGATATCATCCGGGCTACGAGCCCATCTTCGGCTCCACCACAGATCTTCACGAGCTCCGGCCTACATCTCATCTCGTCTCCGGGCTAAGGCCCCACCAGAGTTCTCCAAGGCGACAACCATCTCTCCTCGTCGCCGCCAACGAAGAAGCTCCTGTCATTCAGAATGACGAGGGTCGCGGAGTAGCGACGCGTAGCTACAAGCCGAGGTCTGCACCACCTGAGAAGAATCGCTACCCTGAGTCGCAGAGCTGCGAGTGAAGCCAACAAAGACGCCAACGTCCACCCTGCCACGAACGAAGCATCGCTCCTCGTCAGAGTGACGACCAGCGAACAACCCGCAGGAAAGGCGGAGATCGCTGAACGAGCGCCAACTTGCGCCACCTTGCGCCACCGTGCGCCACCGTGCACCACTTTGCGCTGAACGTGCGCCACCGTGCGCCACCGTGCGCCACCGTGCGACACCGAGCGACAACGAGCGACACCCAGATCGACCAGCATCAACCCAAACCGACTCGTCATCCCGCCGTGGAGAAAAAGAGTCAAAGTCTTCTGAACGAGCGCCGCCGCTCACCTCACAGCGGAGAAAGTCTCAGCTGCCGCTCGCACAAACAACAGAGGTCGTATCGCTCCCCACATACAGACTCAAGAAAACACAGAGAAAATCTTGTCAAACCAGTTTCCTTTGTCCCAGAATCTCGCCGAAGAATTAATTAAAACAGAGCCAGATTCGCTCTCGCGCCCACACGCCCTCACCCACCATTGTATCAAACATTCCGTTAAAAAGGATTTTAGACTTGCCGATGAATCTATTGACATATACTTTCGCCTCTGGGATACAATAAGTGCTTTTTATTACCGCCATATGAAGTGTGTCATGCTTGTTTTCAAACTCGACCAGTCGCCGATTGTGATCAATACATGGGCGAACTAATGATGCCTGGTAGGAAAAGTAGAGGTTACAATTGATAGAAGTGTTTTTAGTCATTCAGTTCGTTAAATGCATAAGTGTTTATTCATTCATTTTAGTCAAATGCATAATCTCGTAATTGCATAAGAGTTTTGGTTATTCATATTAGTTATGCATAATATCGCAAATGCATAAGAATTTTAGTTATTCAATTTAGCTAAATGCATAAGTGTTTATTCATTCATTTTAGTCAAATGCATAAGAGTTTTCGTTATTCATATTGCATAATTGCATAATGTCACAACTGCATAAGTTTTTGTCGTTCATATTAGTTAATTGCATAATCTTGCCCATGAATTATTGACGCATGTTTGACCTGCATGATAGAATGTCACGTGCTTGTTAGAATAAAATTGTTATCACAGAAGCATATCGAGTGTTCTTCCAAGTCCATGCAAAACTGTCTTATTCTTAAACTGTATCCTGCGATGAGATATGAAAATGGAGACCTAAAATATTATAACACACACTAGGATAATCGGTAAATGAATCTATGATAATCGTGTTATCCTGATTGATAACTCTGGATAAACGAAACTAAGCAAATTATCATAACTGCACACATTAACATAATCGCAAGCCTCCGCATAAATTACTACGATTATCTCGATTATCATAATTTATGCATATAATCACATGCATTATCATAATTTATGCATATTAATACACACACTATCATAATTAATGCGATTGCGCATTTTTCGGAAAATTATTAATTTTTATTATTTTCATCAAAATTTCATAATACCAACACATACAACATAATGGGTGGCCTCGTCCGGGATCTCTCGCAGACAGTGTTTTGCATGGATGATGGAATGAATCACTTCGTGTTAACCAGAATATCAGGATCGAACATTGCATGGTAATTGTGAACGGGCGGAAAACAAAAAAACGCCCTCTAAGGTTAAAACCCAGAATAGCAGGTTAAAACAGAGACAGTGGAATTAAGATAATATCGTATCAAACCAATTGCATCCTCTGATAAATGGTGTTAGAGGTACGCACTCTGAATCGGAAAATAACAGATAGCTCGAGTCAAATTGACTACACTCTGTGAGATAATTGTTTTATATGCACTCTGAAAAGAAATGTCAAAGTAACTTCCGCCATACCTAAGATGCTAGGATTAAGAATAATTTTTGAATGGGTTACGGGATACGGGGAGCTCGTATTTAAACGTACCGACCAATCTGTTACAAAGCAGTACAGTCAGAGAGACATATGGGAAGGGAGCTGTATCGATAACACGAACACACCTCGGGGGAAACTAATTGACTGGATAAAAGGTAACGAAGGCGAACACGATGCAAAAACTGCAGAGAAGGCAGGACAGGACTCATTCCTTCTCACACAGGCATACAGACAGGGATTGTGGAATGAGGGAAAATTTGGAAAGGAAACGGGAGAGAAATCAGTGCTCGCGACACCAGCGAAACTCACAGACGTGATCCACAGAATAAATATGGAAGTGACATTAAATCACACTCTTGGGTACGTGGACAGAGTCCAGGGATTGATCGCACAAAAATTATGGATATCGAACAAAAAATCATTGACAAAGGGAAACCCTCACAATTCGAGAGAGGGAGGAAAAATGTTAAAGTAAAATCGCCAGGACATGGTACACTAAGGGCAGAGGCAAAAACTGAAGGGAAATGGCAACACGCCACTTAAACACAAGCGACACAGCACAGACCAAAGTGACAGATTGCCTGATGATAACTTGTTTGATGATGACGCTGTCGGCAATCAACTTTCGGAATACCTATTCACCAGTAAAACCCTTAAATTGATGGACAAGGCTCTAGTCAGAATTCCCGATTTTGACCCCCACAATAAGACTATGGATATCCACACACATATCGCAACCGTAGAAGAGGAGGCAATGATTAGAGGGCTGAGGAGACGGGATGAAAAAGCGAGTTTGTTGAAACGGACCTTACATAAAGAATCTATTCCATGGGTAAAGTCACTACCACACAAGGTTAGAAATGATTTTAAACAATTGAGCCTGGCAGTGATTCGGAAGTTTGGAGAATATTCGACACTCACTGAGGGGTTTTATGCTGTAAAATCGATGACCCAGGGCATGGACCAAGATCCACGTGACTACCTCGTCCAATTTAAAAGAGCGTATTATGCAGGCGATGTGAATCAATACCACGAAGGAGATAAAATGTTCAAAATTATGTTTTTTGAATCCTTGAGCCCAGAGATTACAGAAAGGGTGAGGATGGTTTTGAATCCAGAAACCGCATCCTTACGCCGCATAGAGAGCAAGGCGTACATGGCATGGTTGTACAGAGCTAAGAATCATAATTCGGATCCAGAACACAGGGAGAGGGATGAGGAACCCAGCCTCTCAGAGAGGAATAAAAATCACCGAGCAGTCCCACAATGCAGGACAGAGCAGAAACGCACGCACCCATGGCAAAATAACCCAGAGAGAGGTTGGCACGAGAATGAGAGCGGCACAAAGCCGAACATTCAGGAGAATCGCAGGAGGGGGAGGTTCAGAATAGAACCATACCAACACCCCATGCCACGACACACACAAGATCAAAATTACCCACAAAGATGGCGAGGTAACAATCCAGGAAAAATTTGGCACCCAAATGGGAGAAATACTGGGCTAAAAATGTACGAGAATCGCAGGAGGGAGAGGTTCAGAGCAGAACCATATCAACACCCCATCCCACGACACACGCAAGGTTCAAATTACGCACAGAGATGGGAAGATAACCACCTAGCGGGAAGGTGTTACACAGACCGCGGAGGTATGGATGCGAACATTCAGGAGAATCGCAGGATGGGAGGTCAAACACAATCGATCCAATTCCGACCAATTCCTCCACCGGCTATACCAGGAGGGAATAGAGGAATAACACAGAATGCGGTCCAAATACGTGATGAACCATCCACAGTGAGTGCGAGCGAGCGGCCAACACGCGCCCCACCCGCCGAGGTGTTAAACCCTGAGCAGGCTGCAAGTGACAGGGCTGAATGGAAGAGTGATCGGACGGTGGATAGCAGACAGCAGAGACAAAGAGAGAACACAGAGACACGCCCTGAGGAGCGCAGGCGTGAGCCTTTGAATGGAAAATATCCAAGGGAAACCAAAAATTATGTGGATCGGAGTGCTAAAATGGAGACGAATGTCCATGACGTATCGGGAATGGTGTTGAAATCCAACACACTCGTAAAAACAAAGAGGGCAACATTACGAAGGACAGAATTAAATCGACACACTGACTCGGCAAATGTGCATGTAATCGCAGAGAGAGCGAATGCCACGAACCAAGTGTCAAAGTGGGTCGTGTGCGCGAATTCTGGTTACGTGCAGCACAATTTTTCACCACACACTCCCACGACGCGAGAGAGTGAGAGAGGAAACTACAAAAACGAACCCGAAAACCGTGATCAAATTATCAAAGTGATAAGTGGTAAACCAGGCAACATGAGGAAGGTAACGCATAAATGCGTTCGAAACCGCTACCTAGCGTTTCCCAGGATTTAACAAAAACAAAAATGAATGTTCGTCAGAGTTATGATGTATGAGAACCGATGTAACGCAATATCGATGTTCAACGTGTTGTTTATTTTCTTTGCTTATTTCAAATGTAATAAGGTTAAGATCGTAATACGTGCACGCGCGTCGTAAGAATAACCGCCGAGAGTAAGGGCGGCTGATGGGATGCATGACATAAAAAGGGGGCATTACTTTGTTTGAAAATTCGCCAGTGGCCAAATCGACCCCTGATAATTTTCAAAAGGGCGGACTGTTGTGTATGTACCCCCTTTTTATTTTTTTAAATATTATTTTTTTTAAGAATTATTCTGCCAACATAGATAATATCGTTTTTTTTAATAGACGCGGCCACGTGGGAACGAACACGCCCCCACACTTCCACAGAGGCCCCCACACTTCCACAGACGCGCGCATACCTCATTTCAAAGGAGAGAGGACATGAAAGGGGGGGCAATAAGGTAATAAAAAAAAACTCCCCTAAATTCACACAAGAGGAACAAGGGAGGGGGGGAATTGCAGGCGGGGGGTTGCAGAACCAGGAGACACGGAGGAAGAGATAATTATATTCTTAACAAAGAAACAGCATCAACGACAAAAAGCACAGATGGATCTTTGAACCATGTTAAATACACAAGTTACCAACTTAACCATAAAGATTAAGCAAACAGTATCCATCCTCACTCCAATTGAAAACCAGACAAAAATTGCACCAGAATCGCGACCCATCATTGTTAATTAAGTACTGACATTATTTACCTTTAAAGAATATCTACACGACCGGGCCGAAGCATCAAAGAATAATTATGGCATCTATTTCGCTCCAAAACAAATTCCTAGCCGGGATATCAGATCAAATAATCACAAGAAGTCAAATAATAAGTACGGAATTAAAGTAGAAGAGAAATCAAGGGCGGAGAAGGCTCTCAAAATTAACCAAACACAACACCCATGGGAAGCGAGCAACACGGCCGCCTTTGTCTTTCCGAGAGGATCACGACACACAGGCACCAAGCCAGGAAATGACACCCATAAAAGTTGGGGCAAGGGCTCAAAGCTAATAAACACGTCTTCGAATAAATAAGCGCATGCGCCGGGTGCTCCCACCGTGGAAACAACCGCCTTTGTCTCCCCACAACACGGACAAACACGCACGCGAAACACACGGACAAACACGCACGCGAAACACACGGACGGACACACACACGGACGCAGATGGTCCACCCCCACAGGAAGGTTTTATGACACAGCTTTTGAACAACTCGGGAAGCCGAGTGGAAGTTTCCGATATAAACCGAAGGAAAATCCATACATCACAGAGATCGACAGGGGCTCTGGCCTCCATCACAGATCGACAGGGGCTCTGGCCTCCATCACAGTTCGTCAGGGGCTCTGGCCCCCATCACAGAGATATCATCCGGGCTACGAGCCCATCTTCGGCTCCACCACAGATCTTCACGAGCTCCGGCCTACATCTCATCTCGTCTCCGGGCTAAGGCCCCACCAGAGTTCTCCAAGGCGACAACCATCTCTCCTCGTCGCCGCCAACGAAGAAGCTCCTGTCATTCAGAATGACGAGGGTCGCGGAGTAGCGACGCGTAGCTACAAGCCGAGGTCTGCACCACCTGAGAAGAATCGCTACCCTGAGTCGCAGAGCTGCGAGTGAAGCCAACAAAGACGCCAACGTCCACCCTGCCACGAACGAAGCATCGCTCCTCGTCAGAGTGACGACCAGCGAACAACCCGCAGGAAAGGCGGAGATCGCTGAACGAGCGCCAACTTGCGCCACCTTGCGCCACCGTGCGCCACCGTGCACCACTTTGCGCTGAACGTGCGCCACGTGCGCCACCGTGCGCCACCGTGCGACACCGAGCGACAACGAGCGACACCCAGATCGACCAGCATCAACCCAAACCGACTCGTCATCCCGCCGTGGAGAAAAAGAGTCAAAGTCTTCTGAACGAGCGCCGCCGCTCACCTCACAGCGGAGAAAGTCTCAGCTGCCGATCGCACAAACAACAGAGGTCGTATCGCTCCCCACATACAGACTCAAGAAAACACAGAGAAAATCTTGTCAAACCAGTTTCCTTTGTCCCAGAATCTCGCCGAAGAATTAATTAAAACAGAGCCAGATTCGCTCTCGCGCCCACACGCCCTCACCCACCATTGTATCAAACATTCCGTTAAAAAGGATTTTAGACTTGCCGATGAATCTATTGACATATACTTTCGCCTCTGGGATACAATAAGTGCTTTTTATTACCGCCATATGAAGTGTGTCATGCTTGTTTTCAAACTCGACCAGTCGCCGATTGTGATCAATACATGGGCGAACTAATGATGCCTGGTAGGAAAAGTAGAGGTTACAATTGATAGAAGTGTTTTTAGTCATTCAGTTCGTTAAATGCATAAGTGTTTATTCATTCATTTTAGTCAAATGCATAATCTCGTAATTGCATAAGAGTTTTGGTTATTCATATTAGTTATGCATAATATCGCAAATGCATAAGAATTTTGTTATTCAATTTAGCTAAATGCATAAGTGTTTATTCATTCATTTTAGTCAAATGCATAAGAGTTTCGTTATTCATATTGCATAATTGCATAATGTCACAGCTGCATAAGTTTTTGTCGTTCATATTAGTTAATTGCATAATCTTGCCCATGAATTATTGACGCATGTTTGACCTGCATGATAGAATGTCACGTGCTTGTTAGAATAAAATTGTTATCACAGAAGCATATCGAGTGTTCCTTCCAAGTCCATGCAAAACTGTCTTATTCTGAAGAACTGTATCCTGTGATGAGATATGAAAATGGAGACCTAAAATATTATAACACACACTAGGATAATCGGTAAATGAATCTATGATAATCGTGTTATCCTGATTGATAACTCTGGATAAACGAAACTAAGCAAATTATCATAACTGCACACATTAACATAATCGCAAGCCTCCGCATAAATTACTACGATTACTACGATTATCATAATTTATGCATATAATCACATGCATTATCATAATTTATGCATATTAATACACACACTATCATAATTAATGCGATTTGCGCATTTTTCGGAAAATTATTAATTTTTATTATTTTCATCAAAATTTCATAATACCAACACATACAACACACCACTCCTCTTTGCAGATCTTCTCCAAGTCATTAAGGTTTCGAGGCTGACGTTTGGCAACTCGAACCTTCAGCTCTCTCCACAGATTTTCTATGGGATTAAGGTCTGGAGACTGGCTAGGCCACTCCAGGACCTTAATGTGCTTATTCTTGAGCTGCTCCTTTGTTGCCTTGGGCTGTGTTTTTTTGGTCATTATCATGCTGGAATACCCCTTCCACGACCCATTTTCAATGCCCTGGCTGAGGGAAGGAGGTTCTCACCCAAGATTTGACGGGACATGGCCCCGTCCATTGTCCCTTTGATGCGGTGAAGTTGTCCTGTCCCCTTAGCAGAAAAACACCCCCAAAACATAATGTTTCCACCTCCATATTTGACGGTGGGGATGGTGTTCTTGGGGTCATAGGCAGCATTCCTCCTCCAAACACGGCGAGTTGAGTTGATGCCAAAGAGCTCCATTTTGGTCTAATCTGACAACAACACTTTCACCCAGTTGTCCTTTGAATCATTCAGATGTTCATTGGCAAACTTCAGACGGGCATGTATATGTGCTTTCTTGAGCAGGGGGACCTTGCGGGCGCTGCAGGATTTCAGTCCTTCACGGCGTAGTGTGTTACCAACTGTTTTCTTGGTGACTATGGTCCCAGCTGCCTTGAGATCATTGACAAGATCCTCCCGTGTAGTTCTGGGCTGATTCCTCACTGTTCTCATGATCATTGCAACTCCACGAGGTGAGATCTTGCATGGAACCCCAGGCCGAGGGAGATTGACAGTTCTTGTGTGTTTCTTCCATTTACGAATAATCGCACCAACTGTTGTCACCTTCTCACCAAGCTGCTTGGTGAGGGTCTTGTAGCCCATTCCAGCCTTGTGCAGGTCTACAATCTTGTCCCTGACATCCTTGGAGAGCTCTTTGGTCTTAGCCATGGTGGAGAGTTTGGAATCTGATTGATTGCTTCTGTGAACAGGTGTCTTTTATACAGGTAACAAGCTAAGATTAGGAGCACTCCCTTTAAGAGTGTGCTCCTAATCTCAACTCGTTACCTGTATAAAAGACACCTGGGAGCCAGAAATCTTTCTGATTGAGAGGGGGTCAAATACTCATTTCCGCCATTAAAATGCAAATCAATTTATAACATTTTTGACGTGGGTTTTTCTGGATTTTTTTGTTATTCTGTCTCTCACTGTTCAAATAAACATACCATTAAAATTATAGACTGATCATTTCTTTGTCAGTGGGCAAACGTACAAAATCAGCAGGGGATCAAATACTTTTTTCCCTCACTGTAAATATTCATGCAGTTTCTATTTTTCATTTTTTGTTACCAGGCCAAGCCGGCTTGAGCTGCTCTACCGCTCTTGTTCTCAGAAGCTACCTGCCCACAACGCAAGGTGAGGCTTTGTGAACTTGCGTGTGAATGTGTTGACTTAAAACTTTCGTGACTGCAGGAATTCATATTCTTGGTTCTTTCGGTAAAGTCACTTAGACAGAAAATGTAATAAAAATAACATGATGAAATAAAAATTATTAAATTGTAAATAAAGAAAAAAAACACGACGTTTCGATCGCAACACAAGTGGTCTTTATTTTATTTAATTTTATTATCTATTATTGATATTTTCTACCTCCGTAACTTTACCGAAAGAACCAAGAATACGTGTGGAAATGTGTATCGGTCAAAGACGCTAAACTCGTGCTGATGTTGACTCTAAATGTGGAGGGCAAACCCGGGAGATCCGGAGGAAAATCCACGCGACCACGGAGAGAGAGACATGCAAACTCCAAATATACAGCAGCAGCAGGCGCCAAGGCCGGGATCGAACCCACGACTTCCTGCATACCAGGTGAGGTAGTTAACATCTCACCACGGAGAGAGAGAGACACACAAACTCCAGTTAGCCTCGGCTATGTTGATTGATCCTCAATTAATTACTTGGTGGAGTGAGGAATCATTTATTCTGAGCAGATGAAGGTGGCCAGGCATGGTTCTGGTCAAACCACTACTTGTTTACCCATGACAGTGTGTGACAGTTTAAAGTTTGTGTTCGCAGTAAAGTCGATTAACTCTGTTGAACACTGAGGTTATATCAAAACAATAGTTTATTTTTGTTTCCCTCTGGAAGCACATGCAGCTGAATTCGGATCAGTTCATCCCAGCATTCAAGGACATCTAAGTTGTGATTGAACGTTAATTTATGCATTTCTGCATAGCACAAATAGAATTGTTTTCAACACCCTTTGCAATGTCAGCTGAATTTAGCTTTTATACATATTCCTTTTGTAGCCAGACAGCCGAAATTGTGTGCTCGGAGTTTTGGGTTAACATTCATTTTTAAGATACGAGGGCTCCCAGGCATATTTATGACCACTTGCCCTCTCATTGTGTGCCATCACAGCCCGTGTGATGAATTTGAGAAACGTTTTTACTACATCATGAATATATGAATAAGTATAGACGTGTAAGTCAAGTGTGACTGTACGTATGCGTTCTTCTGTGCCTCGATACCGGAGTGGATATATTCTTAGGTTTTTTTCGGTAAAGTCACGTAGGTAAAAAATGTAAATTAATAAAAGTAAAATAAAACAAATTAAAAAATTCACGACGTTTCGGAAGCAACACAAGCCTCCGTCTTCAGGTGGAAACGTCACAGCCACGACAGCTGTATTTTTTTTTGTATTTCTTTTTTTACTTGATACAGCTGTCGTGGCTGTGACGGTTCCACCTGAAGACGGAGGCTTGTGTTGCTTCCGAAACGTCGTGAATTTTTTAATTTGTTTATTTTTACTTTAATTTAAATTTTTTACCTACGTGACTTTACCGAAAAAACCTAAGAATATGAATCCTTGCAGTCACGAAAGCTTCAAATCTAGAATGGTGTGGACATTCCTATTATCTGTCTGCAGCTGACGCTTCCTTCGACGCTTCCTCTGCAGAATTGGTCTAATGGAGCAAAGGCAGTCAGCACAGCTCAGTACGGCAAGGCAACAATGCGACCAGAGTGCATACAGCACGGATCGCACTGGAAATTTGACACAGCACCAGAGAACACACACAGGAGAGAAACCCTTCAAGTGCACTGTGTGTGGGAAGGCATTTCCACTGTCATCTGTTCTTAAAAAACACCAGAGAACACACACGGGAGAGAAACCCTTCAAGTGCAGTGTGTGTAGCATGGCATTTTCACAGTCGTATCATCTTGAAAATCACAAGAGAACACACACAGGAGAGAAACCCTTCAGGTGCTTTCTGTGCGGGAAAACGTTTGCAAAGTCACAAACTCTTCAAAGACACCAGAGAACACACACGGGAGAGAAACCCTTCAAGTGCAGTGTGTGTGGGAAGGCATTTTCACAGTCACATAATATTGTAATACACCAGAGAACACACACTGGAGTGAAACCTTTCAGGTGCACGATTTGCGGGAAGGCGTTTGCACAAGCATCCGTTGTTCAGGCCCACCAGAGAACACACACAGGAGAGAAACCCTTCAAGTGCACTGTGTGTGGGAAGGCATTTTGTCAGTCATCTACTCTTAAAAATCATCAGAGAACACACACAGGAGAGAAACTCTTCAAGTGCACTGTGTGTAGCAAGGCATTTTCACAGTCATCTGCTCTTAAAAATCACCAGAGAACACACACGGGAGAGAAACCCTTCAGGTGCTTTCTTTGCGGTAAGGCGTTTACACGGTCAGAACATCTTCAAAGACACGAGAGAACGCACACGGGAGAGAAACACTTCAAGTGCCGTGTGTGTGGGAAAGCGTTTGTGGATTCATCTACTCTTGTAAGACACCAGAGAACACACACAGGAGAGAAACCCTTCAAGTGCACTATGTGTGGGAAGACATTTTCACAGTCATCTCTTAAAAACATCAGAGAACACACACAGGAGAGAAACCCTTCAGGTGCATTCTGTGCGGGAAGGCGTTTACACGGTCAGAACATCTTCAAAGACACGAGAGAACACACACTGGAGAGAAACCCTTCAGGTGCACTTGGCGGGAAGGCGTTTGCACGGTCATCAAATCTTCAAGTACACCAGAGAACACACAAGCATCAGAAGATCTGCAAGGAGTGGAGTCTGAAATCAGCTTGTGAAAGTCAAAGTGCCGCAATGAGCCCATCCCTCATCAAACAATAACTGGAGGAAAATCCCAGCTTGGACACTTAAAGGTATCGAGGTGAAATGTGAAGAGGTGATGGTGAAGAGCAAAGAAGTGATGGTGAAGAGTGAAGAAGTGATGGTAAAATGTGAAGATGAAGATTATACTGCAAAATGGGACCTTCACATTGATGGAGGCAACGTGAAGCAGGAGGGGAATTCTGACTGTGAGGCAGAGTGAGGCAACTCCCAGCAGTTTGTGGAGGTGGAGGTGTGGGTGAACTTCTTAGAAAACACAAAGTCAAAGGGAGACCCGGTAGATGTGTCAGCTTGAGACGTCGCTCCAATAGATGCTCCTTTGTCACGGGCCTTTAATGAAAATAATGTGAAGTTGAACACTCAGTTCCTGGGTTCAACCTGCAGAGTAAGAGTGAGCGGCCAGTCTTTGTGTTCCCTGTGGGTTGGGTAGATCCCTGTGTTACGATCTAAACTTCCTGATCTATTATTTTTGCTACTGACATGACTTTACTGAAAGAACCAAAGAGTGTGTGAACAAGAGCCTGTCAGTAGGGGGCGATGATGTTTCATCTCAGTTGTGTAATTTGTCGGTAATGTTGAGAATTTGCTACATTTTGACTCGAGACGCAAGCATGCAATGGCCTACTCGTTTTGAATGACACAATAGTATGTTTTACATCCACTGTTAAGCAGACGGTGCATAATTATTTGAAATAGCTTAACCTGGTGCAGTATATTTCACTGCAGTAATTACATTTTGTTAAAATGGAAAATGTCTGTCAATAATTTAGAATGAACACTGATTTTGTGTACATGCAACATTTTATTTATAAGGGTCAAACATTGAATAAGTGATGTTAGGACAAAGTTTGTGTTTTTGGAAGTAACCTGTACAGATCACTCAGGTGAGACCCGTTGTTCTTGTGATACAGGTCAAAGGGTAGTATCCACACATGCCCGTTTGCTTTTAAATAAATGTGTGCATCTTTTGATTGAAAGCTTTCGTGACTGCAGTGAACTATTTGTCTTTTGTCAACGTGACATAATCCTGTGTTGGGATCTTGAGAGATGACGATAGCTGGGGAGGCTTTCATTCAGCCGTAGATCAATCACGGCTGACAATGGTCATTCCAATTACGAGACTTTACCCGGTGTAAGAGGCCGGAGTATACCCAAATGCCGTAGTATACCCACAGGCCGTAGTATACCCACAGGTGTAGTATACCCGGGGTCTAAACGGCCTAGGCTAGATTATAGCCGGGTATATTATGGCCTAGGCCAAATGATGCCCCTCTAGGCCAAATCATACCCCCGTGATAGTAATGGCGTTGAGCGATATACACGTGAATTACTAAATTTTTCCAACATTTTATTTTAAACTGTAAACACATCGACTTTGACTGCTTCAACCAGAAAAAAACTTTAATAATAACCCCTGAACCCTAAAAATGCTTCAATTGATCAAATTTAGATTCTTACTTCCACGCGTACGCGTTTTAGATATCGATTGCAGTTCGTTGTCGCCTGTTCTCTGTCTGGATAATTGCCTTTGAACTTTCACATGGGCAGAGTCTGGCCTGGAGCGGTATGGTCTGGCCCAGTCGAGTTTAAACCCCCGGGGGGTCTAGTTTAGCCTTGGAGACTTCATCCCCCCCCCCCCCCGGGTATACTCTGGACTGGGCCAAACTATACCCGGGTTTAATCGGGGCAGGGGTTATTTTAGCCTGTCGGGATGGAACTCACGACCTCCTGTACACCCGGCGAGGTAGTTAACATCTCATAGCCACCGTGATGATGAGAGAGACACCGCAAACTCCAAATATACAGCAGCAGGCGTCGCCATGGTCTGGATCGAACCCACGACCTCCTGCGCACCAGGCGAGGTAGTCAACATCTCCTAGCCACCGTGATGAGAGAAACACCGCAAACTCCAAGTATACAGCAGCAGGCATCGTCAGGGTCGTGATGGAACTCACGACCTCCTGTACACCCGGCGAGGTAGTTAACATCTCATAGCCACCGTGATGATGAGAGAGAGACACGCAAACTCCAAATATACAGCAGCAGGCATGTCATGGTCTGGATCGAACCCACGACCTCCTGCGTACCTGGCGAGGTAGTCAACATCTCCGAGCCACCGTGATGATGATGAGAGAGACACCACAAACTCAAATATACAGCAGCAGGCGTCAGGGTCGGGATGGAACTCACGACCTCCTGCGCACCAGGCGAGGTAGTCAACATCTCCTAGCCACCGTGGTGATGATGAAGAGAGAGACACAGACCTCCTGCGCACCAGGCGAGGTAGATCAGCCGCGGTAGTCCACATCTCATAGCCACCTTGATGATGAGAAAGACACCACAAACTCCAAACATACAGCAGCAGGCGTAGCCATGGTCTGGATCGAACCCACGACCTCCTGCGCACCAGGCGAGGTAGTCAACATCTCATAGCCACCGTGGGGCAGTCATGGCTAGAGTGGTGGAGGGGGCGTGTCACCCTCCGTGTCTGGGCGGTGCGTCCGAGACCGGCTCTGGTTTGGCCCCGGAACCGTCTCGTTCTGAGTCGGTCAAGTGGCGTTCTTCGTTCGATTCGGCCGTGTGAGCTCCCCGCTCGGGGCAACCTCCAGGCAGCTTGAGTGGCGCAAGGAAATACACAGGCAGGAACACAATGTTCCACACTGCCCACCAGGGATTATTTGTCTGTCTGTCTGTCGTGCATAAATAAATATATAATATAAACAGCTCTTTGATTGGTGGAGACCTACTGCCGGGTACGGAGAGGGGAGGGGCCTAAGGGAGGGGGTCAGGGGAGGGGCCTGAGGATATGGGGGGGTGGTCAGGGGAGGGGCCTAAGGGAGGGGGTCAGGGAGGGGCCAATAGTGAAGGGGGCTGGCTGCCTGGCTACCTCAAGTCACGTGATCTTGTACACAGGTAGAGGAACAACAGGTTCCATACTTGCCCACCAGGGATTATTTGTCTGTCGTGCACGAATGCGCTGTCCAACCAAGTTCCTACCTGCCCACTCCGAAGGAACGTGTTTTTTAAACGATGCGAAATAACGGCACTCAACTGTTCATTTAACTACTTTCAAGTTTCCGGATGGGAAAGCGGAACAGCGCCGGCTCACCGCGGGGCTTGCGGCGTGGAACCAGCGACTCGTCGTCAACGTCAACTCCACGGCTCGCGAGCCAAACCCTTCGCAAGTCTAGCGTACACACGGAGACAGACGGACAGGACAGACACACGAAAAAAAACACGTTCCTTCGCAGTGTGCAGGTCGGAACTTGGTTGGACAGCGCATTCGTGCACGACAGACAGACACATAATCCCTGGTGGGCAGTGTGGAACTGCTGTTCCTACCTGTGTAGAAGATCACGTGACTTGAGGTAGCCAGGCAGCCAGCCAGGCCCCTCCCCTGACCCCCCCTCCCTTAGGCCCCTCCCTGACCCCCCCTCCCTCAGGCCCCTCCCTTCTCCGTACCCGGCAGTAGGTCTCCACCAATCAGAGAGCTGTGTGTATTATATATTTATTTATGCACGACAGCCAGTCAGACAGACACGTGATCCCTGGTGGGCAGCAGTGTGGGACATTGTTGCTGCTGCCTGTAACACGTGTCTACCTACGTCACTCCATGGGCAGTGGTGTCAATGGGCGGTGCTTATCAATTCTACGGATTGTGATTCGCGCTCACGTGTTCTCCTATCCGCGCTACGTTTTCTAAAAGCGCTCTGCCAAGGCTCCACGCGATCACAGCCGCACGCGTTCGCCTGCCTGTGGTCGAGGCACGAAACGTTGGATTTCCACCACCACCACCACATGAGGACACAGAAAAGAGCTCAAGACCCCCCCCACACATCTACGCAGCGTTGCGCCGGTGAGTGACGTGTTGAGGCCTTGTCAACTTCATATTTTTCTTCTTGGTTCTTTCGGTAAAGTCATCACGTAGAAGGGAAGTAATAAAATAATAAAAATAAAACAATACAATAATTCTCACGACGTTTCGGCCACAATGCAAGCGGCCGTCTTCAGGTGAAGAATGAGACACTGCCAAGCTTGGAGCTTATATATAAGCTGGGTTGGAGTTGGAAGAAGAAGAGAGCTTTAACAAAAGAATGTGCACATCAAGAGAAATGTGCACATTCTTTTGTTAAGGCGCCTCGCTTGGCAGTGTCTCATTCTTCACCTGAAGACGGCTGCTTGCGTTGTGGCCGAAACGTCGTGAGAATTATATTATTACGTTTTATTTTTATTATTTTATTACTTCCCTTCTACGTGACTTTACCGAAAAAACCAAGAAGATGAATCCCTGCAGTCACGAAAGCTTTAAATCGAAATGTAACTTGATATTTCCCCCCGTGACAATTGTTTCACACCACACAGCACTCGCGCAGACGTGCAAGTGCTGTGTTGGTCTCTCTCTATCCTGCAGGGTGTTCTCACTCGGGGGCTCTTTAAGTGATGGGAGAAACCTGGATCTGTGGCTGATGCAGCGTTGCCCTGTTTGCTGGGGATAATCAATGTTGGTTTTTAAATCCTTTATATTAAGTTCGCTTGCTTGCTTGCTTAGGACCGTGCAAATCTTTCGGTCGTTTTTTAACCCACTTCCCGTGATCCAATCGAGCTGACATTTGCACACAGACTCGTTGTGCGAGACAATTAATGTTCGTGAAATATTTTTTCCAAAATTTTACACTGTTTAGGGAAAACAAATTAAATATTTAATTACCAATTGTTTAATACTGCTGCAGACAATCATCTGACCCATAGGTGGCAGCCATCTCAAGCCAGAGGATGAGAGGACTCTAGCCGCCACGCATATAAAGGATTTATAGTGAAAAACTTTGTTTTTACGGGTTATACTTATTATTGATCTGGTTTCAAAAATCGGTGCCACTGGATGAAATGCAGCCGATGTGAAATGTAAACATTCTGCTGCTCAACGCAGGAGCACGTGACCATCAATGATGAGCGTGCATCCAAGTGTCCCTTGCAAAGGAGGTCTTTGACTGGTAGGAACCCACTGGTTCCACCAGCCCACAGGGGATTATTGTGTCCGTCCGTCGTGCAGGGAGGGGTTGGGTGGGGAGGGGCTGGGTGGGGCTGGGTGGGGAGGGGTGGGGCTGGGTGGGGAGGGGCTGGGCGGGGGGTGGAAGGGTAGGGGCTGGGTAGGGAGGGCTGGGTGGGGTGGGGTGGGAGGGGTGAGGCTGGGTGGGGAGGGGCTGGGTGGGGCTGGGTGGGGAGGGGCTGGGGGAGGGGCTGGGTGGGGGTGGGAGGGGTGGGGCTGGGTGGGGAGGGGCTGGGTGGGGGTGGGAGGGTGGGGCTGGGTGGGGAGGGGCTGGGTGGGGGTGGGCTGGGTGGGGAGGGGCTGGGTGGGGGTGGGAGGGTGGGGGTGGGAGGGGTGGGGCTGGGTAGGAGGGAGGGGTGGGTTGGGAGAGGCTGGTCACCCCGTGGTATCCTTATAAAACTCAACGTTTAACCTACTCACACCGGCTTGTGCCCGCCCTCACAGTCGGGCATATTTGCGGAATACACCACGCCGCCATTGACCCTGCAGGCCATTGAGCGAGCAACCCGACGTTCCTACCAGCTCCCTCCGCAGGAATGTGTAACCTGGCACGGTTGTCACCTGGTGTACTGGAGGTCGTGGGTTTGATACCGACTGACACTACCTGCTGTATATTTGGAGTTGACGTGCCTCACTCCCCGTGGTCACGTGGAATTTACTCCGGGTCTTCCGGTTTTTCCCTCAGCATTTAGAAAAATGCGTTTAGAGTGCCGTGTTTTGTCTATACTGCAACATCAAACATTGGCTAGTTTTATTAGTATACTAGCTGGACTACCCCCGGCTTCGCCCGGGACTTGGATTCACCACACCCGGCCGCCTTTGTCTCCCCAGTGGCGATGTTCACACACCACACTAGTTACTCGTTTGAGGCTGAGTCGACCTAGGGGAGGCCCAGGACCGGTTCAAATAATCGTCACCGCTGGTGGCCGTGAGCGGGAATCGAACTCGGGTCGCCGGGTTCGTAGCGCGGCGTAGCGCTAACCACTACACTACACACGCGTGGGTCACGTGACAGATGTGACGTCACAGTTCACTTGCTGTGCAAAAAAATCTCTGCATTATTGAGCTCCCCCCCCCCAAAAAGTGTATTTTTAATAATGTGTGCATGGTGTACAGTCTGGAAAGTAAAGCACCCACATGGCAAATTTCCAGTTCGTTGCATGTCGGGAAATACGCTAAACATTTTGAACAGACACATAATATTCATAACTTTGCCTTTAATATATGAGATATTTGTAAAGTGATTTGTTTACTCTTACTGTACTCTGCACTCACACCGTGTTTTGTATTGTGTTTGTTGTCATGTTCTGACCCAGTGTCCCAGCTGGACATGTGTGAAAAAGAGCTTTATAGCGCTTCTGATTCATCCTCTTGCAGTTTAAATGCTTCTAATTCCTCCTGCTCCCCCTCCTACTCTGCTCCCTCCCTTCTACGCCCTCCTCCTAGCCAAGTGAAGGAAGCCCCCGGTCTGACCATCTGTCCCCCCCCCTGATGGAGGCCTTCCCCATCACCGCCCTTCTTCTGGCGTCGTTGTTGTTGGCTGTGCTGGGTGACCACCGCCACGCCCTGCCCCGTGACCGTGAGTAGCAAACTGCACCGCCACCCCCCTTGAGACGATGCCCCCTCTCAACGCTACACCCACCAAATCGTCCACTAAAGACTATCAACTAAATCTTGACTTAAAGCTTTCGTGACTGCAGGAATTCATATTCTTTGGGGTTTTTGGTAAAGTCGCGTAGATAGGTTCAAAGAAAATAGCAAAAAACTTAAACTACGACGTTTCATCTTCTTGGTTCTTTCGGTAAAGTCACGTAGAATGGAAATAATAAAATAATAAAAATAAAACATAATAAAATAATTCTCACGACGTTTCCACAACGCAAGCAGCCGTCCTCAGGTGTAGAACAGGTCTGTCGAGAAGACAGAGTCTGAATGTCTTCTCGACAGACCTGTTCTTCACCTGAGGACGGCTGCTTGCGTTGTGGCCGAAACGTCGTGAGAATTATTTATTATGTTTTATTTTATTATTTATTATTTCCATTCTACGTGACTTTACCGAAAGAACCAAGAAGATGAATCCCTGCAGTCACAAAAGCTTTAAATCGAAATTTTATAATTGATTATTTTATTATTTATTATTTTATTATTTCCATTCTACGTGACTTTACCGAAAGAACCAAGAAGATGAATCCCTGCAGTCACGAAAGCTTGAAATCGAAATTTTACGACGTTTCTATCGCAACACAAGCGGTCGTCTTCAGGATAAGGAGGGTTAGCTTCCAAGGCAAACTGTTTGTAAGGGTTTCAAATGGGCGTCGCCCAAATGTCAGCAGCCAATGGCAATGCAAGTGGTGGGCAGCAAACCCGATAGCGGTTGGTATTCCACCAATCAAAGGGCTGCCAGGTGCAAATTGGCATGTTAATGAGAGATTAGCATGTTGATTGAAAATCGTAAAGCCGCGCGAATTGGCTGTGTTGGTGTGAATCTGCTATTGCCACTGCTGCAGCCACAGTTTTGTTAACCCATCAATCTCCTGCAGGTACTCGCCCTCCGTTCATCACCCGGTATTCGCCGGAGGATTACGTAGTGGACCCGCAGGGCGAGATCGTCATGGAGTGTGAGGCTCATGGCAACCCAACGCCCAAGTACGCTACCTCCCCACATCCCTTGTTGTTGTATATTTCGGGTTTTGAAATTTGTATAAAATAATAAAATACTCTTAGTTTTTTCAGTAAAGTCACGTAGGTAAAAAATGAAATAAAAATTAATAAAAATAAAGGAATAAGAATCGCGAACTTTCGGAGGCAACACAAGCTTCCGTCTTCAGGTGAAACGGTCACAGCAAAATATATCTGTATCAAGTGTATCAAGTGATACAGATATATCTTGATACAGATATTTTGCTGTGACCGTGATTTTTATTCTTTTATTTTTATTAATTTAAATTTCACTTTTTTTACCTACGTGACTTTACCGAAAAAACTAAGCGTATGAATCCTTGCAGTCACGAAAGCTTCAAATCAAAATGTTAAAATGTTTTATGTAATTATGCGTTGTGGCCGAAACGTCGTGAGAATTATTTTATTATGTTTTATTTTTATTATTTTATTATTTCCATTCTACGTGACTTTATACATCGAAATGTTATTATGTTTATTTGTATTATTTTATTATGTTTTATTTGTATTATTTTATTATGTTTTATGTTTATTATTTGATTATGTTTTATTATTATTTTATTATTTCCCTTCTACGTGACTTTACCGAAAGAACCAAGAAGATGATTTGACCTCTCATGGCTTGATACCGTACCGCTTGTGTAGTTCTGATTCTGTAAGTGACTCAAGGTATGTCTGCAGCAGTGTTCACAGAGGCTCTCTCTCTTTCTCTCTGTGGGATACATTGTATCTTGGTTATGGGTGATGGACCTGTTCCGCCTTGTTTATCCTTGTGGTTGACTCTTGGTCGAATACTTCATAATTATTATTCTTTGGTTCTTTCGGTAAAGTGACGTGTAAAGAAAAATAAATAAATTAAATAATAGCATACGACGTTTCGATTGCAACACAAGCAATCATCATCAGGTATAATGAAATAGCGACATAAAATCTAACCAGAAAAAATTATAGACAGACATATAAGCAGACAGATATCACCAAGATACACAGAGCGGGCAACACAGGTACAGAGAGGGGTGATCGTCTCTGTGGGGTGGCCTTAAATAGACAGAGGGGGGCGGAGGCAGCGAGGGGAGGGGTAGGGAAAAATTTTACATGTCAATGAGTGCAACAAAAGGAGTGAGCAGGCTTAGGGGGAGAAAGAGACACACTAAAATTAAATAACCTAGCAAAGTATCGAAATGTTATGTAAAACGACATAGAGAGTCGGTCAACACACGAAAGCTCCAAAGTTAAGATTCATAATTATTATTTGGTTTGTGTTTATCCAAGATTTGTGATTTAGCATCCAGGGATTTGTGCTGTTTTACTCAAGTTATATTTTGATGTCCTGAGGTTAGAGATCTAACTAAAATTTCACTTCAGCTTTCTTGACTGCTGGAATTCATATTCCTTGGTTTTTGGTAAAGTCACGTAGATAGAAAGATACAACAAGAAACAATGTGAGGTCAATACGAGTAAAACGAGGTAATTAATCAATCAAGGCCACCAATGTGACTGCAGTGTAGTTTTTAATCTGGGTGAGTGTGTTGGCAGACTACGATGTCGACTTAATCTACGTCGCTCAGTTTTGAACTTTTAACCGTTGTATTGAGAGAAACGAGAAAAAAAACTATTAAAAATAACATTTTTGACTTGCGTTTTTCTGGATTTTTGTTGTTGTTATTCTGTCTCTCACTGTTCAAATAAACCTACCGTTAAAATTATAGACTGATCATTTCTTTGTCAGTGGGCAAACGTACAAAATCAGCAGGGGATCAAATACTTTTTTCCCTCACTGTATATACAACACCCTCTCCTCTCCTCCCCACCCCTCCCTCCCTCTCCTCCTTCCATCCCTCACATCCCCTCCCTCTCTCCCCCCCTCCCGTTTGTGCTCGAGGTTTCGGTGGAGTAAGGACGGCCGGCGCTTTGACCCGAACGGCGACCCTAACGTGAAGCGGCGTGGAGATGGCTCGGGCACCTTCACCGTGGACATGGCGGCGGCGGTGGCGGCGTCCGCGGAGTCCGACAGCGAAGCCGCAGAGGCCTACGAGGGCGTCTACCGCTGCTCAGCGGAGAACCAGGACGGCACAATGCTCACCCCAAACATCACCGTGCGGCTGGCGCGTGAGTGGTGGGGGGGGGACGCCACTCTTGGACCGTGGACTACCACACAGAACGCTAACCGCTGTGCCACCACTCACACACACAGAACGCTAACTGCTGTGCCACCACTCACACACACACAGAACGCTAACTGCTGTGCCACCACTCACACACACAGAACGCTAACTGCTGTGCCACCACTCACACACACAGAACGCTAACTGCTGTGCCACTACTCACACACACAGAACGCTAACTGCTGTGCCACCACTCACACACACAGAACGCTAACTGCTGTGCCACCACTCACACACACAGAACGCTAACTGCTGTGCCACCACTCACACACACAGAACGCTAACTGCTGTGCCACCACTCACACACACAAAACGCTAACGCTGCGCCACCACTCACACACACAGAACGCTAACTGCTGTGCCACCACTCACACACAGAACGCTAACTGCTGTGCCACCACTCACACACACAGAACGCTAACTGCTGTGCCACCACTCACACACACAAAACGCTAAGCGCTGCGCCACACACACAGTGCGCGGTCGTTCTGCCGGCTGTGGTAATTGTACAGCAATCAACTGCTGTTACTGAACCAGCCCTGGGGCTCCCCAAGGTTGAATCGGCCTCAAGCGAGTCCCCGGTGCGATGTGCGGTAAACTTTGCCACCGGGGAGACAGAGGCGGCCGGGCGTGGTGCTGATCACCCGGCGACGCAGTGGAGGGGGTGGCTACGCAAGGGGGGATCTTTGTCTTCACAGGTGCTGCTACTCACTGACAGCACTTACCCAAACGGTCTTTCGCAGTGGCAGCTCCTGCATAATCTCTCAGGGGGGCAAATGTCTGGATGATTGATAAGGATAAGGTCCACCCATGCAATGGATAAATTAACAGCTTAAGCATGTAAAGGCAACTTCACTTCTTTAATATTAATGAAAAATAAAGTGACTCTTACAATACATCTCCTTGTTTGTTTCTATACTCACTATTATTACAATCCACTCAGTTTATTTTATTAAAGATTCCACTAGGTGGCGACAAATAATATTATTGACTGAAATGTGCTTACGTATGATGACGTAAGCACGTTAGTGCGAGCCCTCCCGGAAGCCATAGAGAATGCATTGCAGCGCCCGCCGTTCGAAAAAAAACATCTTTGAATGTAAGTCTATGGGAACACTCGGGGCGATTCTCAGCCAGAGTGAAATCGCCAAAAAAGAGGCGGTACTCCACAGAATGTGACATGACGCTGATTGGACTATATCCAGAGGCACAGTAACGGCTCGCGTGACTCTGTGGTTGAAAGACATTGGTGGTGCGTCGCCCATTCGCCCTAATGAAGAAACCGCTCCTGGTCTTTCGGTAAATTCAGGTAGGTATAAAATAAAATAAATCACGACGTTTCGGGCGCAACACAAGCGACCGTCACCAGGTGGGACAACCACAGCAAGAAACAATTGGTGAAGTGGGCAAAAGGGCTGCTGGAACACGTACACCAGGCCCTCAAGATGAATGGGTACTCGGACCGCATTATTCGCAAAGCTGTTTCTCCAACCATGGAGAAACAACCCCCTGAGACGCCGATCAAAACCATCACGTTACCAAACATAGCAGGCGTTACCAAAAATATTTCCAAGATCTTAAACAAACGCAAGATCCAGGTCCGATTCAGTACAGTACACAACATCCGTGATCTAATCCCATCGGTGAAGGATGTCATTCCTGACATGCAGTATCCTGGAGTCTACAAACTAAGTTGCACCTGTGGTGGCTGTTGCATTGGGGAAACGAAACGGCATGTCTGGGAGCGTGTTCGCGAGCACAAGGCAGATCTGAAACACGGCAGAACTAATCCTCCGTCGTGGCTGACCATTGCTATAACGCTGTGAGCTCTCATGATATTGTTTTTTCCGAGACCAAGGTACTCTGAAAACCTTCGGGCTACGATCAAAGGTTTGTTCATGAAGCCATGCAGATATCTAAACATAGACATAACTTCAACCGGGAAGATGGATACAAATTGAGCAATCATTGGAAGGATGTTATTAACCAGGTCAAACCTTAACTGCTTCATGGTGTTGCCTTCATATCCGCATCTCCAGTTTTTTCAGCTTCCCACTCCCAGCCCCGCCCACTTTACCCCCCCCCCCCCCCCCCGGCATGTCCTTGCTCGTTTCTTAATCCCTCTCGCGGCGCTCCACTCCCCCTACCCCCCACCCCCTCCCTGTCTCTCCTCCTTGGCTCCTCCCCCGTCTCTTACCTTTGTAGAGGAGTAAAATGGGGACGTGACGTCAGGTGTGCCGTTCAGTGCGATGACGTCACGTCTCCCGGGGTACTTAAGGGATACCCCGTGACGTAAGCGGGGTCACCGTGGAACGGGTAGAGTAAGCAGGGTGAAGAGGGAACCAGGGGTAGAGAGAGGGATCGAATAGGGAGTCTGGGGAGAAGCCGGTGGTAGCCGTAGAGGTGCTTCTCTCTCCGCTCGGTGGAGTCGGCAGAGTCCCCGATCCGACACGAGAGAGAGACCGGAGCGAGCCGGCAGGGACCCGCACTCAGAGTAGGACCCCCCTAGCCCCTGGGAGTTGTGTACCCTGCTGCGTGTAATATAGATAAGCTTTAATAAACCCTGGGAGTTGTGCACCCTGCTGCGTGTGTATTTTAACAGCTTTAATAAACCCTGGCGGAAGCCCCTAACTTACCTCCGTCTCCGAGTACGTCCGTCGGAACTACTCAACACCTATATAGCCTCTTGTCACGGCAACCCTTTTGCCCACTTCAGCAATTGTTTCTTGCTGTGGTTGTCCCACCTGGTGACGGACGCTTGTGGGTTGCGCCCGAAACGTCGTGATTTTATTAATGTTATGCCGACGTGACTCTACCGAAAGAACCAAAGAGTATGGATCCCTGCAGTCACGGAAACTTCCAATCGAGGTCTAAGGCTACATGGGTGGTTTTGTCTGTGTCCTGCAGGTGCTCCCCTGTGGCCCCGTGAACAGCTGGAACCCGTCATGGCCACCGAGGGCCTGCCGGCCGTGCTGCGCTGCCGCCCTCCCCAAGGCTTTCCTCCTCCCATCGTCTTCTGGATGGACGGCTGTGAGTACCACGGTGGCTGTGAGATGTTGACTACCTCGTCTGATGCAAGGAAGTTGTGGGTTCGATCCCGACCCAGACGACGCCTGCTGCTGTATATTTGTAGTTTGCGTGTCTCTCTCTCATCATCATCACGGTGGCTGTGAGATGTTGACTACCTCGCCTGATACACAGGAAGTTGTGGGTTCGATCCTGACCCAGACGACGCCTGCTGCTGTATATTTGTAGTTTGCGTGTCTCTCTCTCATCATCATCACGGTGGCTGTGAGATGTTGACTACCTCGCCTGATACACAGGAAGTTGTGGGTTCGATCCCGACCCAGACGACGCCTGCTGCTGTATATTTGTAGTTTGCGTGTCTCTCTCTCATCATCATCACGGTGGCTGTGAGATGTTGACTACCTCGCCTGATACACAGGAAGTTGTGGGTTCGATCCCGACCCAGACGACGCCTGCTGCTGTATATTTGTAGTTTGCGTGTCTCTCTCTCATCATCATCACGGTGGCTGTGAGATGTTAACTACCTCGCCTGATACACAGGAAATTGTGGGTTCGATCCCGACCCAGACGACGCCTGCTGATATATATTTGTAGTTTGCGTGTCTCTCTCTCATCATCATCACGGTGGCTGTGAGATGTTGACTACCTCGCCTGATACACAGGAAGTTGTGGGTTCGATCCCGACCCAGACGACGTCTGCTGCTGTATATTTGTAGTTTGCGTGTCTCTCTCTCATCATCATCACGGTGGCTGTGAGATGTTGACTACCTCGCCTGATACACAGGAAGTTGTGGGTTCGATCCCGACCCAGACGACGCCTGCTGCTGTATATTTGTAGTTTGCGTGTCTCTCTCTCATCATCATCACGGTGGCTGTGAGATGTTGACTACCTCGCCTGATACACAGGAAGTTGTGGGTTCAATCCCGACGCAGACGACGCCTGCTGATATATCTTTTTACTCTTTTGTTCTTGCGGTAAAGTCACGTGGGTATAAAATAAAATGAATCACGACGTTTCGATCGCAACACAAGCGGTCGTCCTCAGGCGGAAAAAATATAACCCGGCAGTGGAACTGCTGAACCAGCGAGAGAGCTGCTACAACAAGGACGTTATATACGTGGCGATGGGCAAGCAAGCGGGGTCTGAGCTGGAAAGGAATTCCACCCCCGGACGCAAGCACGTCAGTTGTGTTAATGGGGGAGATTAGGGAGAGAGGGATTAGGGAGAGAGAGATTAGCATGGAAGAGCTTCCATCGCCGCAAAAGAGTATCATGCCCTCATATGCGCACAACAGCTGTGTTGAGAGATTAGCACCATGAGAGTGCACTCCAAAGGGCATGTGAGACTGAGAGTGCAATCCAAAGGACATGTGAGAGGTCTAAGAGAGAGGCATAGAGAGAGAGAGAGACACAGAGTCGGAAATAACAGCTGACATAGGCAGGTAGGATGGAAACATCACAGTCAGTAAAGACTGTACCTGGTTAATAACGTCGTTCCAATGATTGCTTAGTTTGTACCCATATTCTCGGCTGAAGTTGTGTCTGTGTTTATATTTCTGAATGGCTTCATGAACAAATCTCTGAACGTAGCCGGTAGGTTTGCAGAGTACCTCCGTCTTGGAAAAATCAATTTTGCGTGAGCCCACAGCGGTCAAACAATGATCAGCAACGGCAGATGTATTGGTCCTACCATGTTTCAGATCCGCCTTGTGTTCACGAACGTGGTCCGAGACATGCCGTTTCGTTTCCCAAATGTTACTGCTGCCACAACCACAACTCGGTTTGTAGACACCAGGGTACTGCATGGCAGGAATCATTTACAGATGGGATTAAATCACGGATTTTGTGTACTGTGTTTAAACGAACCTGGATCTTGTGTTTGTTTAATATATTGGAAATCTTTTTGGTAACCCCTGGCGCCTGCTGCTGTATATTTTGAGTTTGCGTGTCTCTCTCTCTCATCATCATCACGGTGGCTAGGAGACGTTGACTACCTCGCCTGGTCTACAGGAGGTTGTGGGTTCCATCCCGACCCTGACGCCTGCTGCTGTAGATTTGGAGTTTGCGTGTCTCTCTCTCTCATCATCATCACGGTGGCTAGCAGATGTTGACTACCTCGCCTGGTACGCAGGAGGTCGTGAGTTCCATCCCGACCCTGACGCCTGCTGCTGCTGTATATTTTGAGTTTGCGTGTCTCTCTCTCTCATCATCATCACGGTGGCTAGGAGATGTTAACTACCTCGCCTGGTACGCAGGAGGTCTTCTTTTGTACAACTGCTGATGTAGATGCAGACTCAATGACTACAATTTCACAATGAGGTGGGCAAGCCAGGCAAGCGAAGCGGAGTGCATCATTGCCGCGATGTCTCCGTCCTGTTTGTGGACCGGAAGCAGTGCGGCGTTATCCGTTGTACGGTGTCTCTTCTGGATGAACACATTTGCACCACTTTTGCAGGCATCCTCCACATCTGCCGCTGCTTCCATGATTTGCATGGCGGATGATGATGAAGGCATAAGTAGCACTAATCACATTCCTGCATTTCCCATATCCCCTCCCTTTGATGCTGCTGATCCTGCATAATGCACGGGCATAAGTAGCACTAATCACATTCCTGCATTTCCCATATCCCCTCCCTTTGATGCTGCTGATCCTGCATAATGCACGGGCATAAGTAGCACTAATCACATTCCTGCATTTCCCATATCCCCTCCCTTTGATGCTGCTGATCCTGCATAATGCACGGGCATAAGTAGCACTAATCACATTCCTGCATTTCCCATATCCCCTCCCTTTGATGCTGCTGATCCTGCATAATGCACGGGCATAAGTAGCACTAATCACATTCCTGCATTTCCCATATCCCCTCCCTTTGATGCTGCTGATCCTGCATAATGCACGGGCATAAGTAGCACTAATCACATTCCTGCATTTCCCATACATATGCTAAATGCCTCTTGATATGCAAATTCTTTTGTCAAGGCGCCCTTTCCCCCCCTTCCAACCCAGCTTAAATATACGCTCCAAGCACGTGTGCTGTTTCATTCAGACGCTGTCGCCTCGACAGACCTGGTTTTCACCTGAGGACGGCTGCTTGCGTTGTGGCCGAAACGTCGTGAGAATTATTTTATTGTTTTATTTTTATTATTTTATTATTTCCCTTCTACGTGACGACTTTACCGAAAAAACCAAGAAGATGATGAAGCGATTTAGTGGTTTACATCTTTGATAAAGAGCTGCATCGAATTCCTCCTTCCACAGTCCTAAATAAAGATTCTGATCCTCTTGATCCCCCCCTGTCCCCTTGTCCCCTTACCCCTGGGGTGCCGCTGCCGCTGCAGCCATTGAGAGAGTGCAGCTGAATGGGCGAGTATCCCAGGGCCTGGACGGGGACTTGTTCTTCGCCAACGTGCTGCTGAGTGACGGGGACGACTACGTGTGCTACGCTCACTTCCCGCACGCGGGGACCATCCAGAAGCAGCCGCTCACACTGACGGTCCAACCCAGTGAGTGGCGGCACGGCGGCGATTGCCGGCGGTGTGTGTGTGTGTGTGTATGTGTGTGTGTATGTGTGTGTGTGTATGTGTGTGTGTGGTGTGTGTGTGTGTGTATGTGTGTGTGTATGTGTGTGTGGTGTGTGTGTGTGTGTATGTGAGGAGCTCACAAATCCTTGAAAGATCTGGGCAAAGTCCCATCGGTGAGCTCCTCCGGCAGGCGAGGCTGCGTTGGCTGGGTCATGTAGCCCGCATGCCCAGCCACCGCATGCCTAAACAGCTTTTGTTCGGCCGGATCGAGGGGGCTAAACGGGCGCGGCACGGGCTAGAGAAGAGATGGAGTGATGTGGTACAGGAGGACGTGGAGCTGAGTGGACTTGCCGATGACTGGTACCAGCGGTGTCAAGATCGGCCTCAGTGGAGGAGGCTCGTGAAGGACGCTACTGGGCAGTTGGAGGCAGTCGCCCTACAACAACAACGGAGGGCGGAGGAGCGACGCTCACAACAACGAGCAGAGCGCCGGGTGGCTAAAGCACAGCAAGTTGGTACAGTAGGGGGCACAGGTGGTGCATCAGCCAGTCATCTCGGTCATCTCGGTCAGTCGACCCGTGGCACCTGCTGGGTCTGCCCCGTGACCTCCTGCCAGCGGGCGTTCGACACTTCACGTGGCCTGAAGGTGCACTTGGCCTGGCACAAGCGTCGTGGTGACGTCACCGCCACTTAGTGGCGAATGGCGGTTGTTGTTGTTGTTGTGTGGTGTGTGTGTATGTGTGTGTGTATGTGTGTGTGTGTGTGTGTGTGTGTATGTGTGTATGTGTGCGTGTGTGTGTGTGTATGTGTGTGTGTATGTGTGTGTATGTGTGTGTGTATATGTGTGTGTGTATGTGGCCTCAAGGTGCACATGGCCTGGCACAAGCGTCGTGGTGACGTCACCGCCACTTAGTGGGGAATGGCGGTTGTTGTTGTTGTTGTATGTGTGTGTGTGTGTATGTGTGTGTGTATATGTGTGTATGTGTCTGTGTGTATGTATGTGTGTGTATGTGTGTGTGTGTATGTGGCCTCAAGGTGCACATGGCCTGGCACAAGCGTCGTGGTGACTTAGTGGCGAATGGCGGTTGTTGTTGTTGTATGTGTGTGTGTGTATGTGTGTGTGTATATGTGTGTGTGTATGTGTGTGTGTGCGTGTGTGTGTATGTGTGTGTGCGCGTGTGTGTGTGCGTGTGTGTGCGTGCGTGTGTGTGTGTGTGTGGTTGTGGGGAGCGCGATAAAGTTAAATTCCCACTCACAGCCAACACACCGGTGACGATTATCTGAACCGGTCCTGGGCCTCCCCCAGGTCGACTCGGCCTCAAATGAGTACCTGGTGCGGTGTGTAAACATCGCCACTAGGGGGACAAAGGCAGCTGGGCGTTAGCTACCCACCCCCTCGTGTGCTGTGCCGGCCTTCATAAGTGTGCGCTAACAGCACTTGCCCCAACAATCTGTTAAGGCAATACGGGGATCTTTCTGTTTGTGGAAAGAGTGGAGACTTTCCCATACCTGGTAAGTGTGCTCATGACTGACTTCGGTTTGACAGCAGAGTCTCACTCCGAATCCGTTGGGTGGAATTAGCTGTGTGGAAGCTTCCTGGTCTGTCGCTCCACACTAAGCTTCAGGTCTTCTCGGCCACAGTCATGCCCTCCCTTCTCTATCCTTACAACACGTGGACCCCCTCCCCCCCCAAATGAAACATCTTTGCCGGTTAGAAACATTTAGGCTGGCCTGCCTTTGATCCATCCTGGGATAACCAGACTGGATTGCGTGAGGAGCTCACAAATCCTGAAATGATCTGGACCAAGTCCCATTGATGAGCTCTGGCAGGCAAGGCTGCATTGGCTGGGTTATGTAGCCTGTATGCCCAGCCACCGCATGCCTGAACGGATTTTGTTCAGCCGGATAGATGGGGCTAAACGGGTGCAGCATGGGCTAGAGAAGAGGTGAAGTGATGTGGTACAGGAGGATGCGGAGCTGAGTGGACTTGCCAATGACTGGTACCAGCGGTGTCAAGATTGGCCTCTGGAGAAGGCTCGTGAAGGAGGCAGTCGCCCTCCAGCAACAACGGAGGGCGGAGGAGCGACGCTCACAACGAGCGAAGCGCCGGATGGTGAAAGCACAGCAAGTTGGCACAGGTGGTGCATTGACCAGTCATCTCAGTCAGTCGACCGTGGCACCTGCTGGGTCTGCCCAGTGACCACCTGCCAGCGATCGTTCGACACTTCACATTGCTTCAACGTGCACATAGTCTGGCACAACGAAAGCAGCCGTCCTCAGGTGAAGAACAGGTCTGTCGGAAAGACAGCGTCTTTCTTCACCTGAGGACAGCTGCTTGCATTGTGGCCAAAACGTCGTGAGAATTATTTTATTATGTTTTATTTGTATTATTTTATTACTTCCCTTCTTCGTGATGACTTTACCGAAAGAACCAAGAAGATGAATCCCTGCAGTCACGAAAGCTTTAAATCGAAACACGAGGGGAATGTTCGATTGAGATTGGCCCTCCCCCCACGGCACGGCTGCTCACCACAGCGTTACCGTCCGGCACCAACGAGGAGGCAGGGATGTTTTTTCCAGATTTAACAAAGAGTCCCCATATAGCCTTAACAGACTTTTGGGGCAAGTGCTGTTAGCGAGCACCGATAAAGGCCAGCACTGCACACAAGGGGTAGCCAACACCACGCCTGGCCACCTTTGTCTCCCTGGTGGCGATGTTTACTACACACCGCACCAGGTACTCATTTAAGGCGGAGTCGACCTAGGGGAGGCCCAGGACCGGTTCAGATAACTGTCACCGGGGTTGGCTGTGAGCGCGAATTGAACTCGGGTCGCCAGGTTCGTAGCGCAGCGTAGCGCTAACTGTTATGCTAAAATCTACCCATTCCCACACAGACACACTCATACACATACATGGATCTGCACGCATATACACACCTCGTCCATCGAAGATGGCTCTTTGGGACATTCTGTCTACAGGAAAGCCACCCACACAGATTCCTATCTGAAACCTGAATCCCGCCACCATCTGGCACGGAAGAATTCCCTCCTCAAAACACTGCACCATAGGGCCCACTGCATTTCTGACCAACACCACCTCGCCAGTGAATTGGAACACGACCACCAGGCCCTCAAGATGAATGGGTACTCGGACCACATTATTCGCAAAGCTGTTTCTCCAACCATGGAGTAACAACCCCCTGAGACGCCGATCAAAACCATAACGTTACCAAACATAGCAGGCGTTATCAAAAAGTTTTCCAAAATCTTAAACAAACACAAGATCCAGGTCCGATTCAATACAGTACACAAAATCCGGGATCTATTCCCATCTGTGAAGGATGTCATTTCTGACTTGCAATACCCTGGAGTCTACAAACTAAGTTGCATCTGTGGTGATTGTCACATTGGGGAAATGAAACGTCATGTCTCTGACCGTATCCGCGAGCACAAGGCAGATCTGAGACACGGCAGAACTAATTCCTCCGCCGTTGCTGACCATTGCTACAACGCTGTGGGCTCTCGTGATATTGTTTTCTCCGAGACAAAGGTGCTCTGCAAGCCGTCTGGCTACCATCAAACATTTGTTCATGAAGCCATGCAGATATATAAACATAAGCATAACTTCAAGCGAGAGGATGGATACAAATTGAGCAATCATTGGAAAGATGTTATTAACCAGGTTAAATGTAACTGTTCATAGTTCCATCTTATTTACTGGGTAGTAGTCTGTTTTTAAATCCTTTATATTAAGTTCACTTGCTTGCACGCTTAGGACCGTGCAAATCTTTCGGTCGTTTTTTAACCCACTTCCCGTGATCCAATCGAGCTGACATTTTGCACACAGACTCGTTGTGCGTGACAATTTATTTTCGTGAAAAAATTTTCCCAAAATTTTACACTGTTTAGGTTATTTTTTTACATATTTAATTACCAATTGCTTAATGGTGGCAGACAATCATCTGACCCATAGGTGGCAGCCATCTCAAGCCAGAGGACGAGAGGACTCTAGCCGCCACGCATATAAAGGATTTAGAGTGAAAAACTTTGTTTTTACGGGTTCATTTTTACCGAGTTAATTGCATCCTCAGCGTTTAGCAATGCGGCTTTTGTTTTGAGCGCTATCATCTGTTTTGGCTGCAATCGTGTCGCTGCTTTGCCCCCCCCCCGCACCTCCAGGCACCGCATCCTCTTACTTCTAGCCCCCCGCCCTGCCCAGTCTCACGTCCCAGTCCCTAGCGCACACGCAAAGCTCCCCCCTCCCCTTGTTCCCTCCCCCCCCCACCGTCCTCTCTGACTTACATGGACCCCTTAACTCCGGCATCTCTCCAACTTCAGTAAAAATGTTCTCGCTGTGGTTGTCACACCTGATGATGATTGCTTGTGTTGCAATCTAAACGTCGTCATTTAATTTTTTTTTGTTATTCTTCACCTACGTGACTTTACCGAAAGACCCAAAGAGTACCGCGAGTCGTCCGCTGATCGTGGAGCCTGCGGGTGACACGAGCAGCAAGCTGGTGCTTCGGGGAGACGCACTGCTGCTGGTGTGCATCGTACAAGGGCTGTAAGTACATGCACTATACACTATACACTACACTATACACTACACTATACTACTATACACTATACACTATACTACTATACACTACACTATACACTACACTATACACTACACTATACACTACACTACACTATACACTACACTATACACTATACTACTATACACTACACTATACACTACACTATACACTATACTACTATACACTACACACTATACACTACACTATACACTACACTATACACTACACTATACACTACACTATACTATACACTACACTATATTCTTTGGGTCTTCCGGTAAAACCACGTAGAGAGAAAAATTATAAAAAAATATTACGACGTTTCAATCGCAACACGAGCAATCGTCATCAGGTGAAACAAAATTGCGGGAGAGCTGCTGAGGCAGCCGTTGATGAACCTCCCTCAGCGGCTCTGATGACGATTGCTCGTGTTGCGATCACAACGTCGTGATATTTGTATTATTGTCTATCTACATGGCTTTCCCGAAAGAGCCAAAGAATGTGAATTCCTGCAGTCACGAACGCTTTAAGTCACTCCACTATACACCAGATACTATACACGATAGGCCTCGGCAAGGTACAAGGTGAAAGTGTAAAAACAACGAGCCTACCTTTACCCTACCTTTTACCTTACCACAATACAATCACTCTACCCTTACCTTTTACCCTTTAGCAGGTAAGGTACAAGGTAAAAAGCAACGAGCCTACTTTTTACCCTACCCTTTACCCTTACCCCTTGGCATGCCGACACCTTTACCCTTTTACCCGGTAAAAATGGTACAATTACCTTACCTTGCCGAGGCCTGATACACGACGCTACTGAACAATACACGTGCGTGCGCGTAGCCCCACACCGCGGGTGAGCTGGGTCAAGGTGGGCGGGGAGCTCCCACAAGACCACGTCACCTTCGGCGACTTCAACCGGATGCTGGTGATTCGGCACGCATCGTTGGGCGACGCCGGTGTCTACCAGTGCCGTGCCGGCAACAGCGAGGGCCAAGCTCTGCACACCGTCACCGTCACCGTGGAAGGTGCCTCTCGGGGCGACGGAGGGAGGAGCGGTGGCACGGCGGTTGGCGGGTCCCGGCGGCGATTATCTCAACCGCTCCTGAGGCCTCCCCTAGGTTGGCTCGGCCTCAAACGAGTACCCCGGTGCAGTGTGTGTAGCGGTAAACTTTGCTGCTGGAGAGACAAAGGCGGCCGGGCGTGGTGCTGGCCACCCACCCCCTCGTGTGCCACCAGAGGTGCTGCTACTCGCTAACAGAACCTGTCCCTACTGTTACAGGCTGCGTGGGGGATTTTTGTCTTGGTGTTTCCACGTGTGGCAAATTTCCTCCACCACCACCACCCTCCTCCCCTCCTTGTTTTCTCTGCCGTGACAGCCAAGCCTTACTGGATCGCTCCGGGGCGAGTGAAGCATGTCTACGCCCCGTGGGACTCCGTGAAGCTCGCGTGCCTCGCCAACGGAATCCCTAAACCGGTCGCCCGATGGTTTATCAACGGCGTCCCGATCGACGGTGAGACGCCGGGGCTGTGAACGGGGAGCGGCCGATCTCCCGCTCGCTGACTTGGCTCGCTCGCTCACAGCCAATCACAGGGCCATGCTCGCAGCTCAGTCAACCAATCACAGAGCATACCGAATTAAGCCAAATTGTGAAAAATTCACGATGCCAAATAATGCCAAGTTGGACCAGATGACGCCAAAAGGCGCACAACCCATGTGAGACTAGGCTCTAAGGAAAGCTGTCTTGGGTGTGGACCAATCAACTTCAAGGACAGTGCATACATTATCAGAGTTATGTTTTTTGTTTGCATTACGACTGCAGGTATTGTGGTCAATGCAAACATGACTCCTTGTAAAAAGGTGTCAGTTTTGTTGCCAGATAGAAGGGTAAAAAAACAATTATCATATTTTTCTACTGGCAAATGAGGTTCCAATGGTGTTAAGCCAAATTGTGAAAAATTCACGATGCCAAATAATGCCGAGTCGTAACTAACTTTGCCATTCTTCCGAATCGTGCCAAGGCCGCACCAAACCGTGCCGAGTGTCGTGTCATTGTGCGGTGGAGCAGAGGCCCCCGCTGTGCCCTGGCGAAGCATGGACGGCGACTTCCTGACGCTCAGGGGGCTGCACAAGGGATACACCGCCATGTACCAGTGTGAAAGCTCCAACCGGCACGGCACCATCCTAGCCAACGTCATCGTTCAAGTGCTGGGTGAGCGGGGGGGGGCGGGAGGGGGGGCCAGGCCGGCCCCCTCCAATCCAGCAGCGGTCTTCTTGACCACGTTCGTGCCCTCCCTTCTCTCGCTTGCGAAACGTCCATTCCGTTAATGGAACATCTTTGCCAGTTAGAAACCTTGAGGCTGTCTTGCCGATGATCCATCCGGGTTTCACCGAGCCGGATTGTGTGAAGAGCTCACAAATACTTGAAAGAACTGGACAAAGTCCCATCAGGGAGCTCCTCCTGCAGGCTGTGTTGGCTGGGTCATGTAGCCCGCATGCCCAGCCACCGCATGCCCAGCCACCGCGTGCCCAGCCACCACGTGCCCATTCACCGCATGCCCAGCCACCGCGTGCCCAGTCACCGCATACCCAGCCACCACATGCCCAGCCACCGCGTGCCCAGCCACCGCGTGCCCAGCCACCGCTTGCCTCAACAGATTTTGTTTGGCCAGATAGAGGGGGCTAAAAGGGCATTCCCTTGTCATTCGGCTCTGTCTCCTCACTCGCTATCTTCCCCCCCCCCCCCCCCTTAGGTAAACCGCTCCCCACAGTCGCTGGCAGCAGCTCGGAGCCGGGAGCGGTGCCACGCGGTGAGCTGGCGTGGCCCAGCACCACGCCGGACGGCAGCAGCAGTGGCCTCTGGGGCGCCACCACCACCACCACTGCCGCCACCAATGCCGCCACCACCACCGCCCACACCACCACCACTGCCACCACCAATGCCGCCACCACTGCCGCCACCACCACCGCCCACACCACAACCACTGCCGCCACCACCACCGCCGACACCACCACCACTGCCGAAACCACCACTGCCGAAACCACCACCACCACTGCCGCCACCACCACTGCTCACACCACCACTGCTCACACCACCACCACTGCCGCCACCACCAATGCTGCCACCACTGCCGCCACCACCACTGCCCACACCACAACCACTGCCGCCACCACCACCGCCGACACCACCACCACTGCCGAAACCATCACCACTGCCGCCACCACCACTGCCGCCACCAATGCCACCACCACCGCCACCACCGCCGACACCACCACCGCCCACACCACCACCACCGCCGCCACCATCACCGCCGACACCACCACCACCACTGCCGCCACCACCACCACTGCCACCACCACCAATGCCGCCGCCAACACCACCACCACCGCCGCTGCCACCACCACCAATGCCACCACCACCGCTGCCACTGCCGCCACCACCACCACCACTGCCGCCACCACCACCGCCGCCACCACCACCACCACCAATGCCACCACCACCACTGCTGCCACCACCACTGCCGCCACCAATGCCGCCACCACTGCCACCACCACTGCCGCCACCACCAATATAACCGTCGCCGCAAACACCGCCAGCAACGCCACCGATACCACCACCACAAGTACGCGTCACCGCTACGACGGCATGAGCACACCATCACCACGCACGCCGCCAGCCGGCGTCGGAAGTGCCAACGCTGGTGAGTCCCTCTCCCCCCTTCTGCCGTGACCGCAGTGACGCCGAAATGTGAACTGCCTCGCCTGTTACACATTCTGGCGAATTGCCCGATGATGCTGGATGCAATTATGATTCCAAAGAACACAGGATGAGATGTTATTATCCTTTGTGCAAGCACTTCCAAGAGTTCATGAACAGTGAGCCTGGTGAAATTTGGGGAGCGCATCGTCAGTAGTGAACCTTTGGGTCCTAGGGTGTTTCGGCCTTTCATACTATACACCCTCCCCAAAGGCGGCCAGCGACAGGGTGATCAATCCTACGCTTGCGTCCCATTCCCAATTAGTCATAGGAGTTGCCTTGTTGTTGATAGCCAACATCCCATGGGACTATGCATGGCAGGGGCGTCCTCCTCCCTGAGTCAAGCATTGTTGACTGCATACCTCTTGGCCCTCTCACTTTGGGGCCCAGCTGGGGTCTTTCCTCTTCATCCAGAGCCACTGACTGCTGCCTTCTGCCGCCTCCGATACAGCTCTGATTGCCGAACGCTGGCTCTGGCCCTTAATTCCCAGGTCTCTAAGCAGTCTGGTTGTAGATGTTGAACAAAATTACCACAGAAACGTCGTACTCAAATTGTAAATGTTGTGGCTTCAACACACCGGTGGGCTAAAGCAGTGAACTATTTGTCTTTTGTCAACGTGACACTTTTTTACTGATTGGCCGTGTCGGGTGGTGGAGGGTTATGACACATTTATAAATAACGCGATCTAAACCCAAAAACGTTGATTATGAATAACATTGGTCGCGAAAGCCTACGTGTTAAACTGTTACACAGGAGTTTGTGGGTTGAATCCCGACGATGGCTGTGTGTTTGTAGTTTGCGTGTCTCTCTCCCTGAGGTTTGCATGGATTTCCTACACAATTGGAAGTAAAAATTCGTGGGAAAAGTCCACAATGTTTTTATTTACCCAACAGCTGAAATAGAGGCAGATGGATCATTGTGCAAAAGATGGCGATGGCTTGTGGAGTCTCCGGCGGGGGGTTCATTTATCAGTAGATGGATCGTGGCCGCTGATTATGAAAGACAAACCAATCCCACGGGGTCAGCACTGCAGTAAAATATATCTGGGCCAGTTCTTTTATGGAGATCAAAGGTCATTGGTTGTGGCATGGGCGACCTATAACGTCCCCGGCTGCTGTACTTTCCTCTGCCTCTCGTTCTTCACGTTCTGCAGATGTAGATGCCACTGGTTCTTCACGTTCTGCAGATGTAGATGCCACTGGTTCTTCATGTTCTGTAGATGTAGATGCCACTGGTTCTTCACGTTCTGTAGATGTAGATGCCACTGGTTCTTCACGTTCTGTAGATGTAGATGCCACTGGTTCTTCACGTTCTGTAGATGTAGATGCCACTGGTTCTTCACGTTCTGCAGATGTAGATGCCACTGGTTCTTCATGTTCTGTAGATGTAGATGCCACTGGTTCTTCACGTTCTGCAGATGTAGATGCCACTGGTTCTTCACGTTCTGCAGATGTAGATGCCACTGGTTCTTCACGTTCTGCAGATGTAGATGCCACTGGTTCTTCACGTTCTGCAGATGTAGATGCCACTGGTTCTTCACGTTCTGTAGATGTAGATGCCACTGGTTCTTCACGTTCTGCAGATGTAGATGCCACTGGTTCTTCACGTTCTGCAGATGTAGATGCCACTGGTTCTTCACGTTCTGCAGATGTAGATGCCACTGGTTCTTCACGTTCTGCAGATGTAGATGCCACTGGTTCTTCACGTTCTGCAGATGTAGATGCCACTGGTTCTTCACGTTCTGCAGATGTAGATGCCACTGGTTCTTCACGTTCTGCAGATGTAGATGCCACTGGTTCTTCACGTTCTGCAGATGTAGATGCCACTGGTTCTTCACGTTCTGCAGATGTAGATGCCACTGGTTCTTCACGTTCTGCAGATGTAGATGCCACTGGTTCTTCACGTTCTGCAGATGTAGATGCCACTGGTTCTTCACGTTCTGCAGATGTAGATGCCACTGGTTCTTCACGTTCTGCAGATGTAGATGCCACTGGTTCTTCACGTTCTGCAGATGTAGATGCCACTGGTTCTTCACGTTCTGCAGATGTAGATGCCACTGGTTCTTCACGTTCTGCAGATGTAGATGCCACTGGTTCTTCACGTTCTGCAGATGTAGATGCCACTGGTTCTTCACGTTCTGCAGATGTAGATGCCACTGGTTCTTCACGTTCTGCAGATGTAGATGCCACTGGTTCTTCACGTTCTGCAGATGTAGATGCCACTGGTTCTTCACGTTCTGCAGATGTAGATGCCACTGGTTCTTCACGTTCTGCAGATGTAGATGCCACTGGTTCTTCACGTTCTGCAGATGTAGATGCCACTGGTTCTTCACGTTCTGCAGATGTAGATGCCACTGGTTCTTCACGTTCTGCAGATGTAGATGCCACTGGTTCTTCACGTTCTGCAGATGTAGATGCCACTGGTTCTTCACGTTCTGCAGATGTAGATGCCACTGGTTCTTCACGTTCTGCAGATGTAGATGCCACTGGTTCTTCACGTTCTGCAGATGTAGATGCCACTGGTTCTTCACGTTCTGCAGATGTAGATGCCACTGGTTCTTCACGTTCTGCAGATGTAGATGCCACTGGTTCTTCACGTTCTGTAGATGTAGATGCCACTGGTTCTTCACGTTCTGTAGATGTAGATGCCACTGGTTCTTCACGTTCTGCAGATGTAGATGCCACTGGTTCTTCACGTTCTGCAGATGTAGATGCCACTGGTTCTTCACGTTCTGTAGATGTAGATGCCACTGGTTCTTCACGTTCTGCAGATGTAGATGCCACTGGTTCTTCACGTTCTGTAGATGTAGATGCCACTGGTTCTTCACGTTCTGCAGATGTAGATGCCACTGGTTCTTCACGTTCTGCAGATGTAGATGCCACCAGTTCTTCACGTTCTGTAGATGTAGATGCCACTGGTTCTTCACGTTCTTTTGATGTAGATGCCACTGGTTCTTCACGTTCTGCAGATGTAGATGCCACTGGTTCTTCACGTTCTGCAGATGTAGATGCCACTGGTTCTTCACGTTCTGCAGATGTAGATGCCACTGGTTCTTCACGTTCTGCAGATGTAGATGCCACTGGTTCTTCACGTTCTGCAGATGTAGATGCCACTGGTTCTTCACGTTCTGCAGATGTAGATGCCACTGGTTCTTCACGTTCTGCAGATGTAGATGCCACTGGTTCTTCACGTTCTGCAGATGTAGATGCCACTGGTTCTTCACGTTCTGCAGATGTAGATGCCACTGGTTCTTCACGTTCTGCAGATGTAGATGCCACTGGTTCTTCACGTTCTGTAGATGTAGATGCCACTGGTTCTTCACGTTCTGTAGATGTAGATGCCACTGGTTCTTCACGTTCTGCAGATGTAGATGCCACTGGTTCTTCACGTTCTGCAGATGTAGATGCCACCAGTTCTTCACGTTCTGCAGATGTAGATGCCACTGGTTCTTCACGTTCTGGAGATGTAGATGCCACTGGTTCTTCACGTTCTGCAGATGTAGATGCCACTGGTTCTTCACGTTCTGCAGATGTAGATGCCACTGGTTCTTCACGTTCTGCAGATGTAGATGCCACTGGTTCTTCACGTTCTGTAGATGTAGATGCCACCAGTTCTTCACGTTCTGTAGATGTAGATGCCACTGGTTCTTCACGTTCTGCAGATGTAGATGCCACTGGTTCTTCACGTTCTGCAGATGTAGATGCCACTGGTTCTTCACGTTCTGCAGATGTATGTGCCACTGATTCTTCACGTTCTGTAGATGTAGATGCCACTGGTTCTTCACGTTCTGCAGATGTAGATGCCACTGATTCTTCACGTTCTGCAGATGTAGATGCCACTGGTTCTTCACGTTCTGCAGATGTAGATGCCACCAGTTCTTCACGTTCTGTAGATGTAGATGCCACTGGTTCTTCACGTTCTGCAGATGTAGATGCCACTGGTTCTTCACGTTCTACAGATGTAGATGTCACCAGTTCTTCACGTTCTGCAGATGTAGATGCCTCTCGTTCTTCACGTTCTACAGATGTAGATGCCACCAGTTCTTCACATTCTGCAGATGTAGATGCCTCTCGTTCTTCACGTTCTGCAGATGTAGATGTCACCAGTTCTTCACGTTCTGTAGATGTAGATGCCACTGGTTCTTCACGTTCTGCAGATGTAGATGCCACTGGTTCTTCACGTTCTGTAGATGTAGATGCCACTGATTCTTCACGTTCTGTAGATGTAGATGCCACTGGTTCTTCACGTTCTGTAGATGTAGATGCCACTGATTCTTCACGTTCTGTAGATGTAGATGCCACTGATTCTTCACGTTCTGCAGATGTAGATGCCACTGATTCATCACGTTCTGTAGATGTAGATGCCACTGGTTCTTCACGTTCTGTAGATGTAGATGCCACTGGTTCTTCACGTTCTGCA
This sequence comes from Callorhinchus milii, assembly GCF_018977255.1. Taxonomy (NCBI): domain Eukaryota; kingdom Metazoa; phylum Chordata; class Chondrichthyes; order Chimaeriformes; family Callorhinchidae; genus Callorhinchus; species Callorhinchus milii. The sequence goes on from NW_024704888.1 coordinate 111,871, forward strand.
GATGTAGATGCCACTGGTTCTTCACGTTTTGCAAATGTAGACGCCGGTTGAACTCACTATTTTTGGTCCGAACAGGCAACTGGACACATGAACAAGTTTGTTTGCATCTCTGAATGTTGGTGCGTGTGTGTGTGTGCGTGTGTGTCCCTAGTCCAACAAAAACAACCCCCTACCTCCTCGGACGGCAACGCTGTGGTGGGCAGTGCCGTGGGGGAGGGGCAATTTTAGATTGGCCTTCCCTTCATGGCGTTGGTAACCAGCACAGCGGCCAAATGGGGACTCTGGACGGGTGCGAGTGGCTGGTAACCCCCCACCTTCAACTATCTACCACTAAACTGCGAGTGAAATTTTTTATTAAGCTTGTGCCGGAGGCCCCGGGGGGGGGGGGGGGGGGGGGGGGCAGGCGTCTAGGACGTCTCCTGGCCAAACCCCATTTGGCGGAGCCAGGAGACTGAATCCTTACCCTCAGGGCTCATCCAGAAACAACAAAAAACCACTGCCTGTGGCCACGTGGAATGTTCGAACGCTCATTGCAGAGGAGAGGCTACCACTTCTCTGTAGGGAGCTGGACCGGTACCGTCTGGATCTTTGTGGTATTCAGGAGGTCTGGTCGACCGGCTCTGGCTCCTGCCACCATGAGGGGTGGAAAGTCCTCTACTTGGGGCAGGAGGCTGCCAAACAACAGGGAATGGCTCTTCTTCTGAACAAAATAATGAAGGGGGCGTGTGAGTGTGGCGGTGAGTTGTGGGAAGCTGTAAGCACAAGCTACTTTGGGCTCGCCTTCCCATCAACCAGAGGCGAGAATTGGTGGTCGTGGTTACTTATGCCCCCACCGAAGACGAACATCCATGGAGGGAAGCAGGCAAGGCCCATGAGTCAGATGCCTTATATGACCTCCTGCCACAGGTGCTAGCTAAAATGGCCCCTCGGGATAGAGTCATCCTGTTGGGTGACTTCAGTGCCCGAGTTGGTCATGATGCTGGCACCTGGTCTGGAGTGATTGAAAGGCATGGGCCAAATCAGCTCAATAACAACGGCAGGAGACTGCTCGATTTTTGTGCAGCCCATGGACTTGGATGCATGCCTGGTCCAAGCAAGAACATCTGCTGGACTACATAGCGACGGAACAGTCGATGCGGGCCCATGTCCTTGACACCAGAACCTACCGTGGAGCTAATCTGCCCACTGACCATCGACTTGTCATCTGTACAATGTGCCTGCCATTCTTACACTCTGGTGGTGGGTATACACCCACCACCCAGGACCCCATTCAAACCCATAGTGACATGGTCTCAGCTCGCTGATGAAAGTTGCAAGCGAGAATTTAATCATCGCTTGCGGCTGTGGTTGGCAATGTCCCTGACTCCTGATGTCGAGGGGAAATGGGCGAGGTTTAGGACTGTGGCTCATGCAGCTGCAATGGCTGCTTTTGGTACACGGTCCCCCAAAGACTCTGGCTGACAGAGAAGGTGTTCAGGCTGGCTGAGAAAAAGCGACAGGCCTATTTTCATTGGCTACAGCAATCACATGTCGGAGAATGAGGAGGCTTACAGCAGCCTTCGCTCGGAGGTTTGGAGAGCCATGAGGCGCTGCAAGGATGGATGGTTACGGGTTTCTGAAGAGATGTAGTCTGCTACAATGGCCCGCGATCACAAATCGCTCTTTAATTCCATTAAAAAAATGAAACCTGCAGCGCCACACCATTAGGGGAAAAAACGGTGATCCAATCTCTGATTCCCAGGAACAGGTTTGCTGATTTGCTAAGCATTTCTGTGAGGTTCTGGGGGAGGGAAAATCCCTCAGCCTGGAAAACAAAGTGGCAAAAGTGGGGATGACCCTGTTTAGGCTGCGGTGCCTCAAATATTGGAATAAGAAGTCACCCCCTGTGAGTGGTTGGCTGAGGTACCATCTGTTGAGGAAGTACTGAAGGCGATCCAGAGCCTGAGACCAGGAAAGGCACCGGGAAGAGATGATCTCCCAAGCAAAATGCTGAGGGAGGGTGGCGTTTGTGCACAGACTGCCCAACATGACATCATAACAACAGTCTGGACCACTGGACGGGTTCCGCAGGATTGGAAAGATGCCCTGGTGGTCCCCCTCTTTAAGAAGGGGGACCGCACAGACTGTAACAACTACAGGGGTATCTCACTCCTCAGTGTACCGGGAAAGGTCCTGGCAAGGATTATTCAACATCGCCTTGCTAGGCACACTGAGGAGAGGCTTGCGGAACCCCAATGCGGTTTCAGGAAAGGGCGGTCCTGCACAGATGCCATATTTTCTGTCCGTCTGTTACAGCAGAGGTGTAGGGAATTCCAACAAGACCTACATCTCTGCTTTATTGACCTGGTCAAGGCCTATAATACCATCAGTAGGCCTGGGCTCTGGGTTGTTCTTCGTGCTTTCGGAGTCCCTGACCCTCTGCTCACGCTCATTAAGGACCTTCATGATGGTGAGCGGCCCGGGTAAAACTACATGGCCGGGAGTCAGAGCCATTCCCTGTACACCTTGGGGTGCGACAGGGATATCCTCTTGGCTCCCACATCATTTAACATCTAATTCGGCCACGTAGTTTGTGAAGACTTCAATAGCTCTACCGGAGGAATTTTTATACAATGGGAGGCTGATCGTTGCCCGGGTGCGGTCAAGCAACGGCTCCCTATTGCTCAACCACGTTATGTATGCTGATGATCTGGTGATTGCTGCTCGCTCAGAGGAGGAGTTGGAGGCGCATTCCCGTCCTTCATAGTTGCCGACACTCGCTCACAGCACTTGCCCCAACAGTCTGCTAGGGGCTTTACGGGCAAACTTTGTCTTTGCCTGCCCTTCATCTCACTCCCTCAATCCGCAACGCCTGGGCGCAAGCAGCACGAGCCTCAAAGTGCACCTAGCCTGGCGCCTGTTGTTGTCGCGGTGGTTGTTGTCGCGGTGGTTGTCGTGGTTGTTGTTGTCGTCGTGCTACAGCAGCACGCTGTCACACGGGGATCGTTGCGCCACGCAGAGAAGCCGGCGGCGGCGGCGGAATGGGCAAGCTGGGTTGTCCCGGCCGCGATCCTCGCTGTGTCCCTCGCCTTGGCGGCCACGCTCTTCTACCGCCGACGGCGCGAGCCCCGGTGGCCCACGTGAGTCGCCACGTTCGCCTCCCCGCGCCGCACTCGTGGGCGCCGGGCGGACGTCGGGCGGATGTCGGCGGGGTTGTCTGTGTGACGAGCCGCCGCTGTGCCTACCCCCCCACCCCTCCCCCCCACCACCCCCCCTACCACCCCACCCCCATCACCTCCCACCACCCCCACCACTCCCCCACCCCACCCCACCACCAATCCCCACCCCCACCCCACCACCCCCCACCATCCCCCACCACCCCCCCACCCCCCACCAATCCCCACCCCCACCCTCCCACCACCACCCCCACCACCCCCCCCCCCCCCTCCACCACCCCCCCACCCCACCCCCAACCACCCCCCCACCTCCACCACACCACGCGTGCAGGGATGAACCCCCCACCTCCCCCACGCCACCGCGGAGAAACACGGAAGGCGACCGTGGCCACGTGAGTGGCACTCCACCGCCCAGATGCAGAGGGGTGGCTGGGCCAGTCCATCCATTTCTCTCTCCCTATTCCGTAGTATCGAGTGTCGTGTGTCATGTATAGTTTTTCGATTTAAAGATTTCGTGACTGCAGGGATTCATATTCTTGGTTCTTTCGGAAAAGTCACGTAGAAGGGAAATAATGAAATAATCAAAATACAACTATTACATTCTCACGACGTTTCGATTGCAACACAAGCAATCGTCATCAGGTGTGAAAACCACGGCAAGAAAATTGGAAAAAGTGGCGTTTTTTTTCTTAACGTCAGCACCGCGGACAGCGACTGGCGGTCTGAAAGTCACCGTCAGCGTGAACGTGACTAACTGATTATGAGCGTAACGGAGTGCGGTCTGAAAGGCACCGTTAGCGTGAACGTGACTAGATGGATTCGTCCGTCTGAACAACCACCAGTTGCTGTCCGTGGTGCTGACGTTAAGAAAAAAACGCCACTTTTTTCTAATTTCTTGCCGTGGTTTTCACACCTGATGACGATTGCTTGTGTTGCAATCGAAACGTCGTGAGAATGTAATAGTTGTGTAATAAAGGACTCGACCACTGTATCTGTCTTGTGTCCTTTATTCGGGTTCGTATACTTTTCCCACATGGCTCTCTTTCAGAGACCCTCCGCTTGGCACCCGAGGCTGCCGTCGCTCCCGTAGCCTTTCTCTGTTCCGTAGCAGCCCCGCTGCTGATCTCCTTGTGCGGTCTCCCGGCCGCCCTCACTGCAGCCCCACCGCTGCTCCCTCTGTTCCGTAGCAGTCCCGCTGCTGCTGCAGCCTCACCGCTGCTCCCCGCTTCTCCGGGGTCGGTCACCGCTGGCCGACGGTGCCGATCCTTACTCTGTGTGTGTGTGGCGATCTCGCCACCCCACCAACCTCCGCCCTGCGTGGCCTTACTCTACTCCAGTCTCCAACAACCTCCCTTCTCTTCTGGTTTCTCCCCTTTAAGACCTGAACCCTCTCCCCCACGTGACGTAACTCCTCCCCCCGTGACGTCACATCCGGAAGGTCGTTTACGCCCGCATTACACCACCCTCCCCCGTAGAGAAAAATCCAGCCGACCTCGGCTGAACAACAACTCCAACAAGTAATGCGAGCGAACACGACCGAGACACACTAAAGGACACGAAGCATACAATAAATATAACAGTAAGAACAAGAACACAACACTAACAATCAACGAAATGTAAGGGATTTTGAACGTGTGCGGGTCGCCGGCCCGTCCCGGATGGTCGGCGGCCCTCCCGCAGAGCGGGAACGTGACGGGGTTTTAGGAGCGACAGGAGGAAGTCCTCCTGTCGCTATTGGAGGCCCGCCAACGTCCCGGTCCCGTATCCCCGAAGGCTCAGCCTCGGAGGTGTCCCGCGATTGTGCTCGCAGCGGGGTCGGAAGGGCTGCAGGGCTCGGAGTTCCCGCAGTCCTGGCAGGCACCCCCGAGCAGAGCCCCTCGTCCCCTGCAGTGTCACGGCCGGTCTGTCTGTAACAGGCACGACAGGCGCTCTTGCAAGATCAACGGACACAGGCAAGGGTGAGTCGGCAGCAACAGACCCCGGCAAGGCAACATCAGGAGATGACGCATCAGGTAGAGGGGCAACATATGGCTTCAAGCGCGACGTGTGAACGAACCAACGCGAGATCCAAACCGAACACGCGCAGACTGTGGGTTGGGAACCTCGATGAGGCGAACCGGCCCTTGCCATGGTTTATGTAATTTAGGAGAGGTACCTGGCCGCACCTGTGGGCAATGGAGCCAGGCCAGGTCTCCCACCTTCCAGGGGCAGTCCCCCTTAGAGCGTCGAGCGCACCGTTCGTTCCGGGCCTGGGCTTTGGCCGTAGCCATGCGGGCCCCTTCCCGCGCCTCAGTGACGCGGCGAACGGTGTCCTGAATGTAATCAGGAAGAGGCTTAGCAGGTCCCCTCACTCCAGTTCCCAACTGCACATCCATCGGCGGCACGTTTCGTGACCGTACATAAGGAAAAACGGCGAATATCCTGTAGCCGCATGCGGCGTCATCCGGTATGCCGAAAGTACCCCAGGGATATGCAAATCCCAATCTGATTGTTTTTCACTCACCGTGTGACACAACATGGCGGACAAAGTCCGATTTAGCCGTTCGACCATACCATCCGTTTGCGGGTGGTAGGGAGATGTCCGTATCTTTTTAGTTCCAAGAGCCGCACACACTTCCCCCAACAATTTAGAAGAAAAATTCCGGCCTTGGTCTGTGAGGAGCCTCTCCGGCGCCCCCTTGTCCATAACGTACCCAAATAGAAAGGCGTCTGTAATAGACGCCGCTGACTGGTCGGGCAAGGCCAGGCCATCGGCCAGCGGGAGAGGTACTCCACCCCAACCAGCAAGTATTTATTACCTTTAGCGGATGGCGGGAAGGGTCCCAAAATATCCAACGCCACCAATTCATTAACTCGAGACACCTGAATAGACTGTATCGGCGGCACATATGGGTGTTTAGGCGGCTTTCGCCGGGCACAATCGGGACACGCGCAAACGTGACCGACGACATCTGTTGTCATGCCGTGCCAAAAGTAATCACGCTGCAACGTCAATAGGGTCTTCTGCACCCCCAGATGTAAAGCGTGTCGCAATGCAGAGTCCTAATCAATTCGTACCGCAAGGATGCCGGTACAACCAGACGCCAGCGTTCCTGTACCCCTTCCCTCCACATCAGCAGACCATCACGGAGAGCGGTTTCCGGCATACCCCCCGTACCCGGTCCCCCACTCCCCTTCGCAGGCCGATCCCGTAAGGTCACCAATGAATCGTCCAACATTTGTTCCCGAATCCACACAGCCCTTGGAAGATTCAAAATCCCATCAGCCGGTCCCGGCTCCATTGGAGCTTCAGGCACCTCGACCGCCAACGCAACAGGCTGAGGGGGATGCTGGATCGGCGCACACCTATGCGTCCCGACGCGCACGCGCAAGGGGATCGCTGCGGCAACCTAGAAAGCGCGTCCGCATTCGTGTGACGCACCCCCTTCCGATGGTGAATTTGAAAGGAAAATTCTTGCAGCGTGTCCAACCACCGCCGCCACTGGCCGGATGGTTGGTCCATCTTAAGAGCATACTGCAAGGCCGCATGATCCGTGCGCACAATAAACGAACGACCGTAAGATACGGTCGAAATTGGCGGAGAAAAAAACAATAGCCAAAAGTTCCCTGCGAGTGACGCAGTAGCGGGTTTCTGCGGGAGACAAAACCCGGCTACCGTACGCCACCACGCGCTCCACACCACCTTTGGACTGAACCAACACGGCCCCAATGCCCGTGTCACTCGCGTCCGTATCCAGAATGAAGGGTTGATCAAAATCTGGATAATCCAACGTCCGCGCCGTAGCCAACGATCGCGCAGGCCCTGAAACGCCACCTCTTCTGGCCAGTCCCCAAGCAAATTTCCGTCCTTTACCCGTAAGGAGGTGCAGGGCTCGCGATCGTCCAAAATTCGGAACAAATCTCCGATAATATGAGCAAACCCCAAAACCACGCACATCCCCCACCGTGGCCGGGTTGGCCAGTCCCGGACGCACGCTGTCTTGTCCGGATCCGTGGCCACCCCGTCCGCACTAACGATATGCCCCAATAGCGCCACGGACCGTTGCAGTAGGTGACATTTCTTAGGCTTAAATTTCAATTTAGCGGAACGATCTGCCGAACACAGCCTCCAACCTCAGTAAATGCTCGTCAAATGTGCGGCTGGAGATGATATCGTCTAAATATATCAGACATGTCTCCCACTGCAACCCCGTTAATACCAGCTCCATCAACCTTTGAAATGTGGCAGGGGGCAGCATTCAACCCCATCGGAAGACAATTAAATTGAATAACCCCTGCGGCGTACGGAAAGTGTCTTCTCCCACGAGGGCTCGTCAAGGGAAGCTGCCAGAATCCCGAAGAGAATCTAGCGTTTGAAAAAACTTCGCCCCCGACAAGGCATCGAGGGAGTTGTCCATACGCGGCAGGGGGTACGCATCTGCCACAACACTTTATTTAATTCCGAAATCTACACAAAATCGCAATTTGCCGTCTTTCTTTTTAACCAAAACAACAGGCGCTCCTCATGGGCTGTTAGATGGAGATATTATGTCCGCAGCCAACATGTCATCCACTGCCCCTCGAACTGCTCTCGCCGCCGGACTCATCCGATGCGAGTTTAACCGAATAGGGGCAGCGTCCCCTGTGTCAATATGATGGTAAAGCAACGAGGTGCGTCCCAAGTCCAAATCGTCGGAGCTAAACACATCAGAATAACTCAATATAATTTACGAAGCGCGCAACGTTGTTCCCGGAAAGGGAAGGATTTTCCCCACACAATTCGGCGATCCAGCGATTATCTGCGGCCCCAGGGCCCAAAACACCACCAACCATGACCTGGCTGCCCAGATAATCCTGTGCCGTAAACGCCGTAGTGGCATGTGCCACAACCGTACCAGCCGGCACACACACATTTTCGGTACTTCCATTAAGCACCTGCAAAAATGGCTGCTGGTCCGGCCGGACAATAGTTGCGCCCCGACGAGCGCCGATCCGCCCGTTATGGTGGCGGACGGCGACAACAAAACCCCAATTGCACCTTGACGACCAGGCACAGGCTTCCGATATGCAAGGGATAAGCATCTGTGAGCCAGGTGGAATGTCAACAGATACCTCGGACAGCGCCTGCACCTGGGC